>NC_056725.1:1300236941-1300536941 GCF_019279795.1 Protopterus annectens | reverse complement strand
TAAAATGTATTTTAAGGGAAACAAACAGTATTTACACTTGATTAGGTTCATGAATCTTCACTAAGACATTCTTGGTTACTTTTATCAAGTTCATGTTTCTTTTTTTTGAATACTTTTTTATGTTTGACACCCTGTCTACACTAAGTGGACATTTATTTATGCTTTTAATGTAATACAACTTTAAATGCAAAGGTATGTCAGTGGGTTCAATTAAGGCAGCTGTTTGTAATTTTGTAACACACACCCCTTTTTTTGGGTTTTAAATTGTGTTTGATGATTTTTTCCTTTGTCTGAAGAAGTCTTCCTACTAAGGGAGACGAAAAGCGCTTTACTTTTACATTTCCTAATAAACCTTTGGAGTTTTACACCTGCTGGTTCGGAACCTTTTGGGTTTGTTTTTTTCAACTGAATACGCTAGTCCGCAGAGACTCTGAACATACTCAAACCTCAAAAATATTTTGAAACATATGCAAGTAATATAAAAAGTAAGTGTTTTCATTTTATTGAATATAAATTTCATCTGATGAAATAAATAAAATGAAAGCACTTACTTTTTACATTACTTGCATAATAAATATAAACAAGCATTTGAGTTGCATTTGATTTTTAAACCTGTGCACTTGCCATCTTTGCGAAGGTTTTGGTTTTTGCTTCCTGGTTTCTTCACTTTGCTGGTGGCGTTCTTTGTGTGATTTCAGTATATAACGCTCCAGTTGGGAGAGATTTTTGGCCGATCTTTATATTAATTTTGTTTTTTTTCCATGTGGATTTATTGTTCCTGTGTTTTTTTTTTTTTGTCATCCACTTGCATCAATGGATTCATATTCGGGGTATATTTTTATGTCAACCATGACTGTTTTTTGGTTTGGTGGTGAGAGCGTTTTTTCATCAATGAATACTATTTCTTTGCAACTCTGATTGATAGTGTGAATTCACAGCTTGGAATACCTTGGGGATTGAATCTTCATTCTATGTGAACTGCTTTGGTGTTTTAGCAGAATATATACATCACAAATCCGACAACTGTTCTTCAGAGGTGGATTCCATCTTTTGACTACTAGAACTTTTTTTGGAAAAACATCTTTTTAGAGTGGTATTGACAGTTCCAGGGGATATTTTTCAAGTATTGTCTGGTTTATGGTGTTGTAAGGCTTTCGTATACAACACTATATGTTCATGTTATTGTATTGTTGGGTTTCCATTTAAACAGAACCAACAAAAAAATATTTTTTTCATTGTCGATTATTGATTTGTTTAAAGGTTTATTTATGTTTAATAATGTATATTTGTGATATTGAAACCACTTTATATACAGCCCTGTATTGGTTTTGAAGTAAGACATTTCATGTTAGAACCAATGTCTCAACATAAACTGCCATTTTGGTTGGCAGTATTCATTTTTTTGCAATATATGTATATGTGAAAGCTTTCTACGTAAACCATCTTAATGCTTCAGTGGACTATATAAATCACAAATTTGACAACGGTTTTCTAGAGGTGGATTCCATCTCTTTAGTACGAGAGCATTTTTTTGGAAAATCATCCTTTTAGATTGGTATTGACATTTTTAAGGGATATTTTTGAAATGTCACCTGATTTATGGGGCTACAAGGCTCTTGGCATACAATATCATACATTTAGGTAATTGTATTGGTGCATTTTAACAAAACCAACAGGATGTTTTCATTGTAGGTTATCACCTTGTTTAAAGGTCTCATTTAATAATGTTATTTGTGACACTGAAATCACTTTATATATAGGTCTGTATTGCTTTTGAAGTGGGACATTTTACCTTAGAATCAACTTTTCAGTATAACTTAACCACCATTTTGGTTGGTGGAATTCACTTTTCTTGTAATATATGTATACGTGAAAGCTTTACCAATAAATTTTTGTAATTTTTGGGTGTAACTTACCACTTAAACTTGAAATGTGGTTCAAAATGGATCAATGGACATTTAAACAACATATGTGGCTATCAGAATGATAACATGTATTTGTGGCACTGAAATCACTTTATATACAGGTCTGTATTGCTTTGGAAATGGGACATTTTACCTTAGAATCAATGTTTCAGTATAACTTAACAGCAATTTTGGTTGGCGGAATTCACTTTTCTTGTAACATATGTATATGTGAAAGCTTTACCAATGCATTTTAGTAATTATAGGTTCATAGGTTCATAGGTTCATACTAGTCTATCTCCCTAGGGCATTTATAATCCTAGCCAGAGTGTGTTTGGCTTTCGCCACCCATTTTAAATTAATTTTGCTATGCCCTTTTTCGAGGTTAGTATACTGTGCCTCTGTCTAACAGTGACACAGAAGTGATACCCGGGGTAAACCTATGATCTCCCATCCACCCATCAAGATTCCTCTTGAAGAGAGTCAATGAGGGACTCTGCCTAACCTGGACTGGGATTTTATTCCAGAGTGAAGGGAGCCTCTGGTTTATGAATCTGTCCCTCCAGCATGTCCTATTTATTTCAGTGCTGAGGTTCAAGTCTCTCGAGCACATAGCTCGATGGGATTTGGATTTTCTGAGGTGCAGCATGTCCATTAATTCCGGGTTGGACATGGCTTTATACGTCAGGCACAGATCGCCTCTGAGCAGTCGGTATGCCACTGAGTAGAGCTGGAGTTTCTTTAACCGGGCAGCACATGGCATCTGTTTGAGCCCTTTGATCCTCTTGGTGAGGTACTTTTGGGGTCTTTCCAGTTGCTGCAGGTGTCTGGTAAGGTACATCCCAAAAGGGGCATTGTACTCAATTATGGGCCTGATGAGGGATGAGTAAAGAGGCACGATGACCTCCCCTGATCTAGATGTGAATCCCTTCATGATTAGGTGGGCTATATAAAATGTTTTTCTAACCACTTTGGCCACGTGGTTGTCAAATGAGAGATTGCTATCAACTTGGGTCCCCGGGTCCCTAATTACTTCTTCTGTACTTAATCGATTACCACCTATGTGGTAATTTGTGGGCACTTTGTTTTTGCCAAAGGGGATGACTATACACTTTTTGGAGTTTAGCTTGAGGCCATGGCTCTGGCACCAGTTGTCTGTTTCTTTGAGGCCCTTTTGGAGGATGCTTGTGTCGACTGGAGAGTCGATTATTGGGCGTAATTTAGCACTTAGACTTGGAATGTGGTTCAAAATGGATCAATGGAACATTTAAACAACATATGTGACTATCAGAATGATTTCAGTCCTATACACACACACAAAAACACACACACACACACACACACACACACATATATATATATATATATATATATATATATATATATATATAGGTTTACTATTGTTTATTAGAATGGAATAAACATTTTCCATTCAAATAAATGAACAGGAATACCGAAAGTAAAAAAAAAATAACGCTGACAATGTCGAACCAAATGCTCGACACATTTGACTCGACATTGTTGTCGAAACCACCACATGATAGCCGTATAGGGGTGCACCTCCACACACCCCCTACATATATATTCTAACTTCGAGATTGCATTACAGTGGGGATGTGGATGAATTTCCACTCCCCATTGTACCACAATCTCCTTGCAGATAGTTGACTTAAACCTATGCGAATGCAGTAGTGCATTCACATAAGTGGAGTCGACTATCTGGTTCACAAATGTTTGTGCATTCGACATTCTGATTTTCGGCAGATTGCAGCCAACAGAATATCATTTGCACAAAACGTATGACAACTATATATATATATATATATATATATATATATATATATATATATATATATATTTTATATATATATATATATATATATATATATATATATATATATATATATATATATCTATGGCAGTTTATGGTTAATGCTTTATGGTTATTGTGAAATACCTTGCAATGCTCTACCAGGTTCTCATCTACCCTCATTGTATATTCTGTACACTTGTATTTTCAACCAAAAGGGAGAATATCTTCTTATTGTATACTAACGGCTGTAAAGTCTACAATCTGTATGCTACTACTCTGTAATGTCTCTTTTGTAAATTTTTCTTCTCTCTGTAAACTTATGGAGTCTTTCTCCCCTGGACTCTGCTGAAAATGGACACTTGTTGTCCAGTCAGACTATCCTGGCAAACAAATGTTAAATAAAATAATAAATATTGCTTATTTATTTCAATGTTCTAATTGAATATGGATATAACAAAGCTTTGTGACTACACCATTGTTATCTTTCGATATAACTAAGCTATTGAACTTGGAATTTGGTTCAAGATAGACCAATGAAACATTTAAGTCATATATTATGATCATTATATGATAGTTTATGGTAAAATTCTTAATTTTATGAGGTGTTTATTGGGATTAACATCATTTTCCGTATATGCTAATATGGTTCTGAAATATGGAGCATTTGATTTATGCGTAGAGCAAAAAAAGATTTCTTGCCAATTATTTGTAATTAATCACAATTTTGGTTAAGTTCCACTTATTTTTCTGCTTCTTGGGGGGGTCTTTAACATTTATATATCTAGCAATATTGTGTTATATGCAGGTCCTCCTATACATACATATTTTGGAGGCTGATTAGATTATTTTTTGTTCATAGGGGCAGGATCTTTTAGACATAGAGAAAAAAGTAAGAACAAATATATTTTTTAAAATTGGTCTGATTTATTTGGGAAAACTCACAATTGCTATTTTATACACATTGATATAGGTTGGGTTTGTGTAGTATAAATATTTTCCATAATGGACTTGATGACCATTTTGGAGGGGCTTTCGGGAGATAAAGATGATATCCAGGTATTTAGATTAGACACCAATTTATTACTCCTAATAAAGTACTGCAATCTGGTAATCAATGTACTGAAAGTTTTGACAAGCTTTTGCAAAGTATGAAAAATTTAAGATCTTGTGTATGGCATTTGAAATTGTTTAAGACACATTTATCTAAGGGCATTTCTCCAAGGGGTTTGCGTATTCATATTAAACCTTGGTGGGTCAAGCTGACAATACTTTACTTACAGTGGTCTGAAATACAACAGACCACATCTATGCAATTTGTTAAGGTATTGCATGCATTTTATGAATATAAGATGGATAGTTGTGTGCCTGAAGTCACTCAGATGTGTGAACTGGCCAAACAATTTGATGGTCATTCAATCTATGAAACTTGTTTTCAGAAGTTAAGCATTGAGTTATTAGAATTTGAAAGCAAGGAAATTACATAAATTCTATACAGATGTCAAAGATTATGGCACAGGGAAACCTTTGAGCCAACAAAAAGTGTTACATTTTCAAAAGTGGACACCCCTAATGTTGGTCAGAAAAGGAAAAGGAAAAATCTATTCTTAAGAAAACTACTAGTGATACATCTGGTGAGGATTCATCCTTCATCCTCTTTTACAGAAACCAAGTCACAACAAACATCACCAGCTCTTAAAAAAAGTTGTTCTTTTAGGAATCTTGATTCCAGTTGTGGTACAAGTATGAACAATGCCCCTTTAGACATAGGAGGAGGGAAGGGAGAAAACGCAAGTCAAGATGTAAGTTTACGAGCTCTGTTGGACCTTTTAAAACCCAAGTAGTGAATACTAATAATGTACATAACATCTCTTCTCTGGTTTTGTCTGACATTGAATGTAAGGTGTTAAATAAAGGTCTGAATTTCATTCCTGGCTATATGGTGGATGATTTAAGTTCTTTCTGTAGACTATTAAATCTTAGATTGTATTTTGACAACAATGTTTCTCAGAATTCTAATGTCTCTTACCTACATTCAGTTTTCATAAATCTACATTTGTTCCCCCTATGAACAAGCATGTTGATATTTTTCAAAAATATGTGCTTAGGGATTTACATTTTGGCACACATTTTGATAGAAAGCTGGTTCCTAATAATTTAACTGTGTCAGAACGGCATCCATTGGAAAATTTGAAGAATAATAAAAATATTGTGATTATCAATGCTGACACGGGTGAACTATAGTGGTCATGGACTGGAGTATGTATTTAGCTGAAGCTGACAGACAACTTAAAGTCAGTTTTATTCTACCATGTCCACTGACCCTACAGCTAAATTTAAATGTGAAAATGATGAATTTTTGCAACTGGCTGTAAGTGAAGGGATTATTAGTGATACAACCTCATATCATTTAAAGGTTAAGGAACCATCACCACAATATCTTTATCTCCTACCAAAAATCCACAAAACTGATGTGCAGCTGGTAATGTTTTTCTTACAGAACCATTATCTGAGTTTTTGACTAGTGTAAGAGCCCATATTCAAGATACTACGGAATTTCTTAATATTGTAGCAGATACACAATTAGACCAAGGATGGATTATGTGTACACTTGATGTCACATCATTATATATGAGTATTCCACATTGGGCAGGTCTTGCTGCTCTGGAATACTGGTTAAAAGAAATTCCAATATATAGTCCGGATTCAACACATTTCTTCTCTGTTTGGCTAAACATGTTTTAACAAAGAATGTATTCTACTTTAATGGATCCTGTTATTTACAACTTAAAGGTATGGCTATGGGTGCTTCATTTGCACCCATTTATGCTGACCTTTTTATGGGATATTTGAAACAAATAATCATATATGACAGTAGTCACAATTTACATCTGGATGAAATAGATATTTGGAGGCATTTTTTGGATGATTGCTGGATGGTTTTGAAATCAGATGTTTCGTATCTACAAGAGTTTGTCCAATATTTTAACAAAAATAAGTGGGATATAAAGTTTACAGTGAACCATGATATGGAATGTATTCCTTTTCTTGATGTTCTGGTAAAAAAACAATAAAATGGTACTTCCGCTACATTGTTATACTGTAAACCATTTACTCTAATACCCTTTTACATGCCACCAGCTGTCATCCAAAATATATGATCAGGAATATTCCTAAGTCTCATTACATGAGGATCCATAGAATTTGTTCTTCTGAAGATTTTTTTAGTCCAGGATAAGGATTTAACATCTATATTTTGTGAACATGAATATTGACAGTCCAATTTGGCTCAAACCAGTAATGAGGTCAAGCAGTTAGATAGGAAAGACCTGTTGAAGTATAATATCAACAAAAGGACCTCTAATCAACCTATCAGGTTTATAACCAGCTATGGATGTAATATCTTTAGTTTCCTTGATTTGGCACAACATTGGGATATTTTGCTTGCTGATGAAAGTTTGAATGACCTTTTAGGTGCCAGATGTTGTTTTTCTTTTAGAAAAGGTAAAGCACTAGGTGGCCACTTTAATCATTACAAACGTAAGGTGCCATTTTCTGATACTTTTCAAAGTACATTAGATGGCAGTAAAGTTGTTGGATGTCATCCGTGTGGCCATTGTTCATTTTGTAAACATATATTCCAAACCACAGAATTTACCACCAAAAATACATCTCGCATATTTCATATTAACATATTCGGAAATTGTAGCAGGATTGGGTAGTCTATTTGGTTGTGTGTACTTGTTCAGCTTTTTATATAGGTCAAACTTCCAGACCTATTAGGCTTCGTATGTCTGAACATTTTAGTAATATAAGGAATAAATGTCCTACTAATGCATTAATCAAACACCCATCTGCTCAATTTCATTTTATTATTATTGAAAGGGTCTCTGGAAATAAAAATTTCAAAGTTGGTTGGTACAATATATTAAACAAAAAAGAAAAGGCATGGATTGTGAGACTGGGCGGTCTATTTCCACCTGGTTTAAATGAACACTTATAAAAAATATTTTGATTGGCTGATTGTATTGTTAATGACCTATACATATGGGGCTGTTTATTGCAGTCTGTTTTATGCATTAAAAAAGGCTTTCAACCAAAATCGGTCTGTGGACTGTTATTTGACTTAAAACTCTTTTTTTCCTCTCACACGTGTGCTGGCTCTGTTTATTCTGTGGTTGCATTTGAGTTTTGAGCCTGTGCACTTGCCATCTTTGTGAAGGTTTTGTATTTTTTGTCTAGCTATATAAACATACATACATTTGGCAGATTTCCTTCTGACACTTTAGCACTTAGAAGTAAAGAAAAGGAATCTAGTTATGAATAATTAAGTGGAGCAATCTTCACAGCAAACTCCAAGCACAAAACTGTAGGCCCTTTTTAAATGCTGTCTCATGCAACACTCACTTTCATCAAATAGCTATGTTGTTTAAGGTGCCTGGCACATCCTGACATTACCATGTGGATCCCATCCAGCACTGTATCTAACTAAGTGAATATTGGATTTCTCTGGGTAGTGTGTAAAGCAAGATTTTGCATAATATTGGGCCCCTCTAATACTTTTGTTTAGCAACAGTATTTTTTATGGTATTGTTCCTAGAGGAATTTTCTATGTTACTGCTCTTATATTTTATGCTGCTGATTGCAGCCACTACATTAATATGTACCCTGTCATAAAAATGGATTCTTTCCTCATGAATTTGCAATCCGCTTACTATCTTACTAAGTTTGCTCTGCATGCTATCCACCTCAATTTGTAGGCCTAATTTCTCCAAAACAGTATCCAGGTCTGAAGCCATAGTCCTTGTCACAAACAATAATTACACTGCTCACATAAAATCCTCAGTGATTATTTCTACACACATTTTTACAAGTCACTGCACTAGCACTAAAATCCTAAGCAGGCATTTTTTTGGACTCCCACAACAGAACTCACCATCTTCTTTTTTATTTCATCTTTTCTTGATTTGGTCAGCCCTGTTTATTCTCATTTCTCAAAGTTCCACCAGCTAGCCACAGACAGAGCCTTTTGTTAGGATCCTCATCTGCCAAGTCCTCAGCCTGCATGAAAGCTGAAACACACTTCTCTGCTCCAGCTTCAAATGGCTCAACATGGTATCACAAACAAAAATAATCTTGGCATTTATGGAGCGGTCCTTGTGTGTTTCAAGCATCACATGCCCATTTTTGAAACCCTTTATACCTTACAATGTGCAAGCAGCTGCATTAGTATGGTGTTTCACTCAAAACCCACATTTCAAAGAACAAAACTCTTTAAAATAAACACTTGGCAGATATCACCACTTCCTCATATCTATAACAAATCTTACATTGCCCATAATAAAAAATAATAATCTGACATTACTCAATGAGAAAATGCTAGACAACTAGAGAATGCCTCATTCCTCAAATGTGGTATAACTTAAACTTTCCACATTCTAGTCCAACATCCCTCTAAATAAATGCTTTCACAGTGATCATTCCAATATTTTCACCTTTGGTGCAACCAAAACACAATAACAGAATATAATTTAAGTTGACAGTTTTGTTTTTAACAAGATATGTTTATCTATCTATCTGTCTGTCTGTCTGCCTACCTGTCTATCTATTTCCATTGGAAACCAGTAAAGTCTGATTACGTCTACTTAAGGGCTACTTTTCAGTGGTGATCCAGGGTGAAAAAGATGCAGAGTGTGATGACAATTAACGTGAAACAATACAATTAAAAATCAGTTATACTCAAATTGTTCTTTACATGATTAAGTAGGTATATACCATTTTATTCAGGAATAAACAGAAAAGTGGATGCAGTTTTCTTTTTTAGTCAGTAACAAACCAAGTTATAGTGTGGAATGCAAGAAAATGGAGTGAATACAGTTGTAATATTTTCATATGTAGTAGGAGAGAGTTCATTCTCATAAGATATTCAACATATATGTCACTGTATGGTATATATATATATATATATATATATATATATATATATATATATATATATATATTATGTAGCATAAGCAGTATGGGTCTCACCCCCTGTGACCAGCCAGGGTTCAAAGCTTATGGGTGCCTTCTATGACTTATAACTGCCAGGGACTCAAGGGTATTTGGGTAAACTGCTTCAGTACTTTTTTTGCCACAGAAGGATGCTCCATTGTCAGGCCCTGTGGACCTCTTGGTCAGGTAGTGATCCTTTAAGGCAGTGCAGATAAGTCCTTCTTGAGGAAAACCTTTCTGCCCCTTCGAAATTTGATAGGTTGGTTGAATTATCCCTCTTAGCTGCCTATTTAGTTTGATGAGAGAGTTTTTATCATTATGGCAATTACCCTTCATAACTTTAACTGTATTGTTTTCCTTTTGTTGTGTATTCTGTTTAATTTGGGATGCCACTAGGGCAGTTTGTTTCTGGGGCTAGTTGTTAGATTACTTCTGGTAGGTACAGCAGCCTCTATGAAGCCAGGGACATTGTTCTACAGAGTTTTTGAGAGCAGTTCAGCGTAGGCTGTTGTGTTTTCAGGATTTAGAGGGGTACTGAGTTTTGACAATTCATTATTTAATAAAAGGTAATTTGCCTTGGAATAGTTCCTAACTGTTACTGGTTTTATGGGGATTATGGAGATAATTTCAAAGGAGATAGCCTTTATGGTTGGACCTCACCAGGGAAGATGAGACAATGGGATGGGGCAGTGTTCTCCTATATTTGTGAGCACAAGGTCTAGGATTTTTGAGCCTCTGGTGATCATATTCACTATTTGGTCAAGGTTGTTTGTATTTACGAAGTCCAAGAATCTGTGCCTGCAGATTTGAGGCCATGTGAGATTCACAGTTTATAGAGGGGTAGTTAAAGTTTACCTTGAGTATGAGTGTCTCCAGTAGGTCCAAGTATGCATTGTGCACTTCATGGCATATGAACGGTGGCCTACAGCTGGCTAGGATATGGTACAGGATTTTGTCTATGGTGATCTGCATATATAGGAACTTCAGCACATCATCCTGTTTAACCACCCTAGAGGTATGCTTGTTATTGATGTATATCAAGACACCTCCACCTTTAACCCTTATCTGTGGAGCTAGTTGTCTAAAAGTATGGAAGCATTGAAACCTTGCACTGCTGGGGCACTCTCTGCTGCTTTAAACCATGTCTTGGTAGGTGCACAGATTTCTAAATGCTCAAGTATGAGGAGGCCTTGGAGGGAGTGCAGTTTTTTTTATTTAGGCTCCTGGCATTGAGAAGTAACATCTTGAGGTTCAGTTGAGTTGATTTTGCTATGTAGATAGGTTTGTCAAATTAGCATTACCTAAAAAAGGAACTATGGGAGTGGATAAAGTTTTAACCAGTATTCAAACATCTACAGGGAACAGGTGAAGACCATTGTTAGCAAAGCAATGTGGTCGGTAAACCATGTACTCCCAAGATGATAAATATTGGATCTCCTTAGAATGACACTAGAAAAACAGCAAATTGTTGAAATCAATAATTTTTCACTCATACTGTGGCATCATTCTCAGTGATAGTAAGATGCTGGTCCATGACAGGCTCTCATACCAGCGTGAGACACATAGTCTGGGAGCTCCATAATGCCTCTTCATATAGTCCAGAGAGGTACATCTCAGATCATTTACACCTACATGGGATCATACTGGTTTCTGTGGTGCAATAACTTGAGTGCATGTATTACATAGTGGATCCTGGCTCCAGATAACAACTAACCATTATTTCTCCTTGCTCAGCCTCATTATAGATGTATCAGTATGTCTTACAATGCAGTCCCCTATGAAGACAGGCCTGAAAAGTATGTTTGCTTGCTTTAGGGCTTAGTGTTTGTGGCTCCATTGAGAGTGACTGTATGTGTGGCTCTAGCTGTTGTTTTTTTTTTCCTGAGTACCATTGGACTTGCCTAGGCATAGCTTTGCCAACAGGCAGTCTAGACAATCTTTGTTATTAGGATGATTGCTTTTAAGTGCCTCAGCATATGATAGTCTATGTTTGTGTTATATGCTATGTGAGGTGAGTCTTGTGTTTGTGGTTTTGACAACATGATGTGCGCTTGTATGTTAGAGCTTAATCTCCAGTGTTATTGTGTAAGTACACCTCTTGCATTCTGTGTCTGCTTCTTTAAGAATTTAGTGGTTAACAGTAAATATGAGACAATTGCTTCATTGCCTCAAAATACCCATATCCATCAAGCTGGAAATTAATAAATTGCATATCTATGTTGTCCGGTCCTTTGATTGATGAGCTATAAAGGGGGGAGGGGTGTACTGGGTTTAGAAGGTTATTAAAGGTACTTTGTTGGTGCAGACTAATAAGGACGCTTTTTTGGGATTGATTATGTTAAACAGTACTAAATAGTAACTTTAATGTTTACACAGTAATAAATTCTACTAAATCTATAGGTACTGCTGCCCGACATCCTACTAACTGCTTTAAGCTTGTCGGCATGCAGGGTATTTACCCTATGTCTACTGCTTTACAGGGTACAGCTTTATTGACTGCTCTATATGGAAAATTTGCTTTTTAGGTGTTTGCTACTGTAGAGGGCACTGCTAACCACCACTGTGGTGAGCACCTCCACACAAACATGAAGAATATACAGCAGCACAGACTAAAAAGCTCCCTGGCCAACAAAACATCTACACTATGAGCCATTTTGTGTATTTCTCAACTCAGATAGACTAGACAAATGTATCCTGCCACAAGATGAATAAACCCAGTCCTTCTAATGTAAAACACAGTAGAAAAGACACACAAATACAATGCTGCCACAAAACAATAAAATGACTAGATTGAAATCCCTTTCTGAAGGCAAATTTAAGACAGTCATACAGCAGTAACAGTGAGAGGAAGAGCAATTTTTTTTACAAAAATGCAGCAAAATGCACACATAAATGTATGAAACAATAGCAATCACTCAAAATAACTGAAGCAAGTGTGATTTAGCAATCAAAAGTACTTAGCTTTGCCTGGATGACACTGAATACAAATAAAACACTTCTAGAACAAGGCTAGGATATCAAGCTTTGTTGAGCTCTGGGAAAATGAACAGAAGACAATTTGCAGTAAAGGAGGTATACTCATGAGCAATACTAGCTTTCTGGGTGGGCTGGGTGGGCACTCAGTATTATGGATCTATGGAAAATAATGGGAGGGAAGAGTACATAAATAGCTGACCTGGGTAATCAGATTACCATAAAGTGAAGAGGCCAGAGACACAGCCTTATAAAACCACCATAGCAAAAGCTTGGGAGGTTAGAAAAACTTTCAAGGAACAATAGAGAGGCATTCAGCCAAATAAAGTCAATATGGGAGCTCTTTCTGAAACTTTAGCTTCATTTGTCAGTGTGGGATAGGAGAGACACAGAATGCAGCTTTAAGGAGGTAACTGATAAGTGGTGGATAAAAGCACTGAAGCACAAACTGGAGCAGAGACAATTCTCTTTCGCTGTTCAACTTCTACTACAGTTTATGGCACCAGACTGCAGAAACTGAACAGAAACACTGTTAATGGAAGAAATCCAGCAATAAATGACTAAATAAGGCTCAAATCTGGCAGTAGTACATAGTTCTGCCACAACTGTGAATTAACCCACAAGACTAAGGCCCAGCATGGTTTAAAATACAAACAGATACTGTTGAGAGTAATTCTACTTGTGGAAGTAGAAGTGCAGTGTAAGTAGAAACACAATTTTTTTTCACAACTGCAAATTAAGTTACAAGACTAAAGTCCCGGAACAAACTAAAAAATGCAAATCGTCAATAATTTTTGTGACTAAAACATGGCCAAATAGCAGAAATGTACAAAAAGTATCACCACACTGGTCACTATAAATGCCACTTAAATATTTAAGGAAAATTGAAATAATTATCTTTCCTTTTTGACGAAGTCTGTTACTCACAGTCCAGGGCTTTCCACACCTCTCAAAGTCTTGCTAAAGCTGAATTTTCAAATTGTCTCTTTGATAAGGGAGTTCTGTTTGACCCTTCTGCAGCTAAGGTGCTAAAGAAATATGAAGAACAGGGAGAGTTGATTGAAGGGGTTACTCAGATTTTTCAATTCTCCTTTTGCAGAGCTAATGGGCTTTACCCTTTCTCCATCCTCTTCAGCTCCCTTTTACAAAAAGCAACTTAAGCAACAAGAAGCTGTTAAACAGGATTTTTAAAAATCTATGGCAAGCATGCTCTAAAAAGAAAGTACAAGCATCAAAAAGCCAAGGAGAGTCCTCTCCTCCAACCCTGACAATCTCTCCATCTCTCTCAGACTTCATCTTCCTTTACACCACCAGATTGTCAGAGACAGGGTTTTGCATGTTCCAGCAAGGGTTACACTTAGCAATGGGAATCCTTCCCTCCTTTCCCGGGGATTCTTTTTTGCCCAAAGAACCAAGTCATCTGCTTTCCTCCCATTCTGCTGCAGATACTGTCCTTCGGAATGACATGACCAGTGCATGTAAGTCACTTGGGCAAAAACTTTTATTCAAGGATTTTTCTGGTATTAAAAAGGAAAAACTCCAGGAGTCTATACTGCACCTTTCCTTTCTTTAAACCTTTTCTGTCAAGTTTTTGAAATTCAAAATGTTATTCCTTCGGTCTGTTTTCTTCTAATCATTCTCTAGCTTTCATGGCAAAGCTAGACATAAATGGTACCTATTATCACATTCCAACTGGCAAGCAATTCAGGTGTGTTTTTTTTTTTTTATGATTGACTGTGTCTGGCATACATTATCAGTCCTTTGTGTTACCCTTTAGACGTTTCACTGCATCAGGGATATTCACAAAGTCTTTAGCTCCAGTCATTTATTACAAGCTTCAAGTCCATTCACATATTTTCAAATCTGGATGGTATTCTTATCTTTGCACACTTTCTTTCCAGTTGTCAAAAATGTTTAGCAAATTTCAGTATCTTCTACTCAGTCATTTTTTTTCAAATCAGCTATCAGAAGTCTTCTCTTATCCCTTTTCAAAGAATTGCTTTCCTGAGATATTTGTTAGATTCTGCCACATAAAGAGTGTTTCTTCCTCCAAAGAAGAGATGTTTTAGCAGTTCATCCAGAGTTTCTCCAATCATACCTTCACATCTACAAGGGAATTCCTTAAAGTATTGGGGTACATGGCAGTGATGATTCTCAGGCTTCCTGTGGCCAGACTCCACATGAGGGAGATACAAGAGTACCTCAGATCAGTCTGGATTTAACATCTGTACCCTTTGTCTTTTCAGATTCCAATTCTGAAAAATTTAAAGAGGGAAATCATATGGTAGTTAGACCAGATTTCTTGCAATCCAGGTCTCCTGTTCTCTCTTCTGACTCCCCTATACTCTGTCACTACAGACACCTTAGACATGGTGTGAGGTGTAGTTTACAAAGGGGTAAAAGTGCAAGTTCTCTGGAAGCTTCATGACAGACACTAACAAATAAATGACAAGAGAGATGTTCGCAGAGATATACACCTTGAAAGCCATAAATCATTTCTGGTCTCCTGGTCCTCTACAAGTTTACACAGACAACACTACAGTGATGTGGTGCATAAGCAAACATAGAGAGGCCAGATCTAACCCTCTTTGCAAACCTGCTATGATAGCCTGGTTGATAGCAACTTACCTATATTTGATTCTTTGGGCTTGATGCAGTCTGTCAGAACAAAACTCGATTGCAGAAAAGTTCAGAACAACCAGGGCAGACCTCCATGAATGGAGACTTCATTCTGAGGTCTTAATTTTTGCCAAATGTGAGGAACACTTCAAGCAAATATTTTTGTCTCCTTTCAGAACAGACAACTAAAAAAATCCTGCTCCTTGACCATTTGCAAACAGGCCTGGAAGAAGATTCCTTTTCATTCCCATTAATGGGAACACTTCTATATTCTTTTTTCACCTTTTCAACTGATATACGGAGTTCTTCTGAATATCCAGAAGGACTCCTCAAAAATTGGGGTGCAACTTCTTTTTGGCCCAGGCAACAGCAGTTATCCCTTCTTGTCAGTCTTACCAAGGGCAACTACCACAGGCCTCTCTACAGACTTGATTTCCTCAAGCAAGGTAGGGATTATTTGATACACTCAAACCGAAAGCTGTTCAATTAACTGCCTGAATGATAGAATTTTGAGAGGAGATGCAGCAAGTACTAAAGGAGGTGAAAAAATGTTATTAGGAAATTATATATTTGTAAGTGGAAATTGTTTTCTAGGTATTGTCAGTTCAAGAATCAGGATCCTCTTTTTGTTTTTTTTTTATTGTCTGTGTGAGTAACTATCCAGTGACTTTTTTTACTCCTCTGTCAAGGTGCAATCAATGGCCATGTCTGCTTGATTGCCCTTTGAACCCCCTTTCTAACAAGTTTCAACTTAAACAGTTTTTGAAAGGGGTGTTGCATTTTTGCCCATCTATATAACATGTGTCTCCTCCTTTGTGCTTCAACAGTTATGGGAGAGCCCAAATTCTGCCTCTCAATAGTCATCTTGGATTAGTGCTTCTGTTTTCTCCAGGTGAGAGAAGGAGTACAAAGACATTTCCTGGAAACTGCTGATCTCCAGAAAGCCTAATAACTGCTTTATAGGTAACAATGTGGAATCTGTGCTTATGTTATGATCCAGGTGAGAAAAGGAGCAGAGTGCATTGATTTCTGATTGTTTCTGGTTTAAGAGTGAGTGTCTGTGCTGAACATTCCTGATTTGTCTGGTTGCTATTTGAGACATCTACCGGAAAAAGGCTACAAGCCTACAGACCCTTGCATCATCTGGGACAAGACTGTGGATCACCAAACAGGCTGTGGCCTGCTTCTCTTCTTGGGATTGGTGCTAACATTTTGCTTCTGGTGAGAGAAGAAGCAAAGGAGCATTGTATCCCAACAGAGTGAAGCTGTGGTTAGACCAGCATTCGTAGAACCAGACAGAAGTCTTTCATGTGACTCATCTCTTTTCATCATTCTTGGCAAGCTAATTATTTGTTTTCAATATGTATTGTTTGATTTGTTTCTTAAATTTTCAGGGTCTATGTATTAGTTTCCCCCTGAGTGTTTAGCAGTGCTCTTTACAGACTGAGACACCTTGAGTAAAATTTTTTCCAGTAAAAGTACAATTTAAATTTTTCCAGGACCTAGTTGCACACATGACAGCTAATTTGCAGTGACAAGCACTGTCCACATGGTACCAGATACTCCTGACAGTGATTGATATACTCACTCCAAATGTCTAACCAATAAAAAAGGGTCTGTGGCCATGGACATGAACTTTCCTACTGTCTCCGTTACTAGCTTGGTGGATATGGGCATCATGAGGCAATGTAGAAATTGCCTCAGGTTTGCTGACAACCAGCTAATTCTCAAACATATTGATATGGTATATGAGAGATGTATTTACACATTGTCACTGGAGGCAAAGCACTCACATAAAAGTACTCCTAATGTCAATAAGGTTGTCAGTAGTACACACTCTGCACCCATCATGCACAATTCAAAGCAGACATATTGACTCACATATGCTGAGGCACTTACATGTAACCTTCCTAAATCACAAAGACCTCCTAGATGAAGTACAAATAACAAATACCCTCAGCATCCTGAAATGTGCTCTTTCAAAACAACACCCACATCAACACATAGAGCTACATCTCATGGAGCCTCTACCTCTAAGCCCATAAGGCAAGCCATCGTAAACTCCAACATTCTAGTCATTGGAGATGCCATCATGAGACCCACTGATATTCCTCATACCAGGCTGAGTAAGGAGAAAGGTACAGTCAGTTGCTTATCAGGGGCTAGGATCCACCACATTACGCATGCATTCAGGACATTGGACCATAATTACCAATAAGACTCAGTCATAGTCAATGTGGGAGTAAATGACCTGAGATGTACCTCCCTAGACTATATGAAGAGAGACATCATGGAGCTCTCAAAATATGTTTCGCAGGCTGGTATGAACCTAGCATTGAGTAACATTTTACCCTCTCCAAGGATGATGCCACAATACAAACAAAAGATGACTGAATTTAATAATTGGCTTAGTTTCTGGTGTCATTTTAAGGGGGTGAAATATTTGTCAGCATGGAAGGAGTTGGTCAACAGACCATGCTGCTTTGCCAGGGATGGTCTGCACCTTTCCTCTCTAAGCTTTCAAATATTAGCCAAAACATTGTCTTCACCCATAGTGCCTTTTTTAGGCAATGCTAAACTGAAAGTACTTCTGACATAGCAAATCACAACCAAGAAAATCTAAATGTGTTACTGCTCAGTGCTAGGAATCTAAACAAAGAAATGCCATTCCCTAGAAGCTCTATTTACCCTCGAGAATGCTGAAATCTGTGAGGTCACTGAGACATGGTTTAAAGCCACAGAGAGCGCACCAACATTGCAAGGTTATAATGCCTTCCACACATTAAGCCAGTTACTTCACAGGCAGGAACTAAAAGTAGAGGTGTCTTTATTTACATCAAAAATAAATATACTTCAAGGCTGGTCAAACAGGACAATACATTTGAGATGCTCCATATTCAAATCACCATAGGTGAAATCCAATACTAGTTCCTTGCAAGCTATAGGTCCTCCTCTATGACACAGGAAACCCACGGCATGTATTTAAACTTATTAGAAACACTAACCATTCAACCCAATACCATATTCATGGTTGACTTCAATTACACCACTATTAACTGGGAAGCCTATATGACACCAAATGTGCATGCACAGAGATTCCTGGATTTTGTAAACAAAACTCCCTGGACAAGATAGTCAATACAACAGCCAGGGGTGCAACCTTACTGGATCTGGTCCTCACTAATATGGGAGACTGCTGCACATATCTTACTGTAATGCCTTCCCTGGTAAGGTCAGACCACAAAATGATCTCCTTTGAAGTAAAAATAAAACATGCACCCCCAGCTATACCTGGAGTATTGTAAGGCTAACATCCTGCTATTAAGTGAGAACCTGGCAAAATTTCAAGCCCCCATAAACCTGAGAACACTTCTGCCTATCGGAACTGTTCACAGAAACCCTGCACATGCATACTAATAGTTGCATATAGACAGCTGTACACACCAGGAAAAAGTACAGAATTAGCTCAAAAAACAAGCCACCCTGGTGGAATCAAAAAATCAATAGGCTGTATAACTGGAAGAAGAAAATCATGGCAAAAATTAGGAGGTGCAGCACCCAGCAGGATAAAAGCATTCTCATCAAACTAAACAAACAACTCAGAGGACAAATAAAGTCTATCAAAGCCATATTGAGGTAAGGGTGGCCTCCCAGGCCAAGGGGAATCACAAAGTATTCTTTAGCTGTGTCTGCAACTTTAAAGGCAATACACAAATGTGTGTGGAGCTCATTGTAAATGGAGGCACCTATACTGAACCAGAAGATATAGCAAACCTCCTGGCTGATAAATTCAGCTCCAACATTACCCCTTTCTCAGCCTCAATCTTCCCTCAGAAAACATCATCAAATATAACTCCTCCTGCTATCACTAGGGAACATGTCCTTAATGCTCTCTCTAAGACCAAGGACACTGCATCAGTGGACACAGACAATATCCCAGGATGCCTTCTAAATAGCACGAAACATGACCTATCAGGGCCTCTGGAATTACTATTTATTGCAGCCCCCAAACAGGCTTCGTATCTCATGAATGGAGAAAGGCAACAGTCATCCCTCTGTGCAAAGATGGGCCATCTACAGACCCTGGAAACTATAGAGCCATAAGTCTCACTACACTAGTCTTATATGTAAAGCCATGGAAAGAATTATCATGAAGATGATCAATAGAGATATAGTAAACCTCCATACAGTGGACGCAGCCCAGTTTGATTTCGTCAAGGGCAGGTCATGTTGACTCAACCTGGTGGACTTCTTTGAAAAGGTCACCAAAGCAATAGATGAGGGCAAGATTGTTCACACTGCCTAGCTTAACCAAGCCAAGACATTTGACACAATACCCCACTTGGGCTTTTTGACTAACTCAAGAGGTTAGATACAAACCCATATGTCACCTAGTAGATAGCCAACTGGCTCACAGACAGGGGCTAGGAAGTTAGACTTGGGGAGTCCACCTCTACAAAGAGGCAAGTCATAAGTGGAGTCCTTCAGGGATCAGTCCTTGAACTGCTCCTTTTTTTGGCATTTACTTCTCAGAATTCAAGGCCAATATCAGTGGTCTCTGGCTGACTAAATTTTCAGATGATTGCAAATTAAGAGCTGTCATTGAATCTCATACTGTCACAAATGTTCTCCAGGACGGGCTGACACAGACAGACAACTGATGACAGACTCATTGAGCAAAACTAAATGCCAAGAAATCCATAATAGTATCCTTTGGGAAGTAATCCATCCCTGGTAACTATCATATTGACAACACACCCATTAGAGATGACCCAGTAGTCAGGGACCTAAGGACACACATAGATAGCAATCTAGCCTTTGATCATCACGTGTCTACAGTGGGTAGGAAATCATTCGATGTTGTGCAACTTATAAACAAAGGTGTGGCATCTATGTTTAAGGATGTCATTGTTCCACTGTATCCGGCATTCATCAGACCTATCATCAAGTACAATGCACCCTTTGTTATGTACCTAATCAGGCATATCCAACAATTGGAATGCCCACAAAGGTTCCTCACTAAAAGAATCCAGGTCACAAGTAATATGTCCTATGCAGACCCCCTCAAGGCCCTATCCTTGTATTCTGTCTTCTACAGGCTTTTAAGGGCATTGTCAGACTCCGCTCTGATGGACCTCCTGCATATCCACAAAAAAACCAGCACCAGAATTACCCATTCTAAAGACTTAAACCTTGCCTGTGATATAAATAGTACATGCTGGAGAGATAGGTATGTATCCCAGAGACTACCCCATCTATGGAGCAGGCTCCCCATCCATGTGAAGCAGAGTTCCTCCCTAACCCAATTCAAGTGTAACTTGGACAATTGGATGGGAAACCAGAAATTCATCCCTGGTTTGGCACCAATGTCTCAAATGGACACAGGTAACCTGTACATGGTTCATCTCCCAGGCCCATGCTTACACATATCAAGGGTATAAGAACTTGTCAGAGATTTGGGATGCATGGCTAGGCTTAAAAAAGATCTTGTGGTCATTAGCCTAGTAAACACCTATGAATCTAAAAGCTTACTCTTTCTCCAGTTGAACCAGGTCATCAGTCTGAGTTGAGGTTCTTAATGTGGCAGTCTGTTTTACTCATTGCTTATTCTGACATCAGCTAGGAGAGTATCTGAGTTGCAAGCATATATGATGCCTCATTTTTCATATGATAGGATTTTTGAAAACTAATTCTTCTTCTATGCTTAGTGGTCTCAGAGTTGACTTGAAGCCAGACTATTCATCTCCTTGTCCTCTTTCCTGATCCCAAGAATAATAGTCATTCTAGAACTGGACATCGCCAGCTGCACCCCTACCATGCAGATGTTGCTGGGGACCCCAGTCATGGCCAATCTGGACACCAGGACACCAGACAACACCATGGATCCCACAACCCAGTCCAACATGGGGCCCAGACTGCAAGGAACCCACACACAGGAGAGCTGGAGACCCCCAAGGATGAACTCTCCACAGACCCAACGTGAGCGGAGGAACAGGACATGGCGGGGCAAAAGGGATCTCAGACTCCTTGGACAGGCCCAATCACCACAGAGCAGAAGGAGGAATAGACACCCAAAAATGGACCAGCAGTGGAATGGAACCATTCCACCACACCACTAATAGAGCCACAACTTAACATACTTGGAAGAGGTCTGACGTTTGTCCCCCAACAGAAATTAGACCTCATGAAGACCATCATAGACCTTAGATGGTTTTCCAGGAAGCAACAGTTAAAACTCTTCTTCCACAATCACAAAAAAGAAGGACAGGAACTGGACACCCATGCATTACGAACAAGAAGATGAAAGAAACCCAGTAATTTCTGCCCCCTCTGAATGCCATTATACAGGTGTTTCAAGATAAGTGTGAGGTGGACTTAAGGAAGCTCCAAAACAAACTGACCAAGAAAAGGATTTACAACATCACCAGAGAGGAATACACTGCACTGAAGGAACTTAGTCGGAATGGTACCAGAAGGATTATGAAGGCTGACAAAGGGGGCAGCATCCTTGTCACTGACACTGCCTCCTATTACAGCAAACTGACTAGTATGCCTCAGGAAACCAGGTTTTATGAACAGGTCAGCATAGATCATGTCCACTCAGCATACTAGGACATTAAAACCAATCTTGAAGGTCTGGAGGATGATGAGTTGATAGATGAGGGGCTCCTGGATTTTTTTACCATTGACTACCCTAGACTGCCAAAATCTTTTGGGATCCCCAAGCCACACAAAAACCTACTGGACCCCCCTTACTGTCCGGTGGAGGCCAGTGGGGGGTTCCATCACTGAGACTAACTCGCTCTTCCTGGACTTTCACCTGAAACCTTTACCAGAGAACAACAGGTCCTTCATCTTGGACTCCATGGACTTTCTAGACAAAATTAAGGACATCACCATCCGTGAAGGCTCCACCTTGGTCACCATCGATGTAGAGTCACTGTACACTGTACTGAATCATGACTACTGCATATCTGCCACCAATGAAGCCTACCAGATGGAATCCAAAGCAAAATAAGACCAGCAGACTGTGGCAAAAACCAATATTTTAATGTTATGTGCTACAAACACATAATATTACAGGAGAAAGAAACAGACCGGTTTCGGCTAATAAATCACATAGCCTTCATCAGTGTCCTTTGCTTTGGATTATGTTTGGTTTAGGACCTTGCAGTTGCCGTACATGCAGAGGCTTTTCTCATACTGGCCTACCAGATGGACCACGCAGCACTACCAGGAGAGGTCTAACTTATAGGTAGACTCCTCACACTCCTCCTTGGCAACAACTTCTTCAAATTCAGATTCAATGGGCATTACTACAGGCAGAGCACAGGCATAGCCATGAGAGCAGCCATGGCTCCCAGTCTGGAAAACATGGCTTTGAGGAAATGGGAGCATGAGCATATCTTTAATTCCTTCTTCTACAGTGACATGTCATGCTACTTCAGGTTCATTGACGACATTTTTCTCTTCTGGAATGGGAGTCACGACAACCTTCAAGAATTTCTTCAGCACATCAACAGGTCCACCCCCTTCCTCAAGTTCACGGCCAAACAAAGCCAAGAGGAGATAGAATTTCTGGACCTCATCATCTGGAAAAGAGGAGACCCATCATCTTTGACACATGACATCTACCAAAAAGCAATCAGGGTCAACTTTTATCTCCATGCCTCCAGCATGCACCCATACAAGCAGAAAACCAGCGTCATCAAATCCCAGGGCCTTCAGATGTTCAGGGTCTTCAAGGAACTGAACAACTTCCTGAGGAACATACAGGAACTTCAAAGGGACTTTCTGGCCAGAGGCTACAAGAAGAGGCTTATTGATAGGATACTGGACCCCATCATTCTCCACAGAACCTAAGGGATTTTCAGACCAGACACCAACATCAGGATCCCCCATATTCCAGAAAAAAAATATGATCTCAACTGCATACTCAATTACTCCCAAGATTACCATCACATACTCAGGATTATTACAGACAACTGGACCATCATCACCAGCAACAGGTGCTTTGGACACATCTTCCCAGCTAGAACAATTTTCACCACAAGGAGGGGTAAGAGCATCCATGACATTCTGTAACACCTGATACTGGCAAGCCTAGGCACCCCTGGGAACTTTCCATGTAGTGACCCACCCTGCCACTATTGTAAACGCCTCAGTGGATCCAACAGATTTTTTTTGTCTGAACAACAAAAGGTCTAAAGGGCAGTTTGCATGAAACACAGAGCATTCTATGCTGGGAAGACTGTGAATCAACTGAAAACCAGGATTGTGAAATATCTACATGACCTCAAGTATCTCAAATGAACTAACCAATTGGACCTGCATGCCATTAAGTCCCAGTGGCACAACATTTTTAAATTTCATGTACCGGAACACATACCCAGAACTCCTCTGAATGGCAACTACAATGCACTGGTGAAAAGGAGGGAACTACAATGGCAGATTAAACTCCAAGCCAGGAAACCACTGGGACTTAATTATGCAGATTCTCTCAACCTAGTACTAAGCCAGAGGAAGATTAACCACAAGACTATCCAATAAGGTACCACTTGTTTCTAGCATTTTTGATATAGGTTGTATTGTCTTATAGTTGGTTCTTCCAAAAATATTTTTTTGATTTCATGTTTTACTTGTATGACTGTTAGTGTATATTGTCTTCTCTTTTATGTACTAGATGGATGGTTACCAGGTTTAGGGTAGGTAGAGTGCTTACTTTATTTTTTCAGACCTCTTGACAGACTTAGGTATAAGTAAGTTCCATTTTTAGTTTTTCAAGATTTTCATTGTTTCCAACAGTTTTTGAGCTATTTGTGTCCAGGCAGATTATTATTGTTTGGCTTGTATTAGTTAGGCTGCTATTTTCGATTTTTTACATGTTAGGTTCTTTCCCGCTTTGTCCCTTATTCCTTTCCTTTTATCCCTTCTCCACAGTGACCACTTGTGCCTATTCACTACAAAGCCTACACTACTCCCCAACTTAGGATTTTGTCCAGTTCTTCCTTTGTCCACTTCCTCCTCCTCTCCCCAATACCCCCCTTTCTGCCCACCCCATTTTGGAATGTCCCTAGGTCCTAGTTCCCACTGGACCACCTCCTTCTATTCAGGTCAGCCTTTTGTCCTTTGTTACCTACCTTTAGATATAGGTTCATAGGTTCATAGGTTCATACTAGGCTATCTGCCCTGGGGCAATTATGAACCTAGCCCGATTCTGTATGGCTTACGCCACCCCTTGATTTGAGTATACTGTGCCCTTTTTAAGGTTTAGTTTACTGTGCCTCTGTCTAATAGTGACACGGGAGTAATCCCTGGGACAAACCTACGATCCCCCATCCACCTATCGAGATTCTTCTTGAAGAGATTCAGTGAGGTGCTCTGCCTCACATGAACTGGAATTCTATTCCAGAGCGAAGGGAGCCTCTGGGTTATGAACCTGTCCCTCCAGCATATTTGCTTCCTGTCCCAGGCAATAGAGTGCCCTTTAGCCCAGTTCTTTAGCTTCAACTGCTCACACTGGCCTTCCTTCAGCCACAGCTCCCACTCATCTTGCTCATCCCGCACATCCACCCAGTCTGTCCAGTGGATTCCCTCTCTCTCCTATCCAGCTTTTAGTCCCCATGCCCGGTTTCTACAATGTTAAAGTTTCTTGCAGTATTTATTTTCGAGCATGCCTTTCATTAGCCGTTTTTCTGTTTCTTCATCACCCTTCTTCTTTCTCCACATGGTCACCATTTTACAAAAAATATAAAAAACACATGCAGTGGAGAGACAGGGAAATAAATCTGTCAGCCTAATAGATTCTGCAGCTTATAAATGTGGTAGTATAGTTGGAAGACCAGTTGAACCAGAAAGACGTTTTCTACTAGTAACAATTATTTTGTGTGTTTGTATCTGATAAAAGGTATGAAATTAAATTCCACAGGAAGTATATTTGTTAGGAAACTGTTTCCATTAAAATGCTTGGTTTAAAGTCAATAGGCCAAATACTGCTGTGATAAATATAACAGGAGTGACTTTTGTGGGCACTAAGGAAGGCAGCAGAGAGCCACCTTCATTGCTGTTAATTTCAGAGCTGATGCAAAAAAAATATATGACATTTAAAAGAAAAACACAATCCTTGTTTTGGTTAATATGCCATTAGATTATCAGAGGGTAGACAGCGTCCCTTTTACATAATGGCAAGCTATAAATACAAATGTGCCCTTAAGCCATTTTAATTAAAACACTGAGATCTCTCATGGAACAGCCTTTGACATTGTGTGGTGTGTTGATTTCCTGCTCTTACACCATCACTAATTGATATCAAACTAAATTATACCTTTGCCTGCACATTCACAAAGTGTTTAGCATTTAATAATAACACCAGTTATACACTCTGGAGTAGCTTTTGCACTGATCAATGTTGTTCCATCTAACCAGGTAGATATACACATCTGTACTGAATACTAATGACCATTGATTTAGCAAGATGCTTAAAACATTTGATAATTTATTTTTTATAAACATGAATGCATATTAAGTGCAGAGGTCCTATATATATAAACTGAAAGAAAATGAAGTAAAATGAAAATTAAATTATATTTTTGCATCTTTATAGATTGAGATGGGGATTAAATAATTTATATTAAAATTGTGTATTAGTTTCCAAGGCTGTATCTATTTTCAGAGCACAGGTTTCTGCATGTATTACATTTCTTCACTACCCATAGCTTTAGGATGCTTCAGACAGCACCAACAATTACAGCAAAGCCTATACTTGAATGAAGCTGCAATTCATTATGCTTAATATCTTTGACTGGTAACAGACCAAGGTTACACTGAGAAGAGATGAATACTTAAGACACCAAAAGAAAGAAAGAAAAGATATGAGGAATGGGTAAAGAGATGTAGCGTAAAACAATTTGTTATATTCACCTTAGCATAACTTAGACAGCAAAACAAACATCTTACTCCTCTCCTGCCTCACAGAATATGTGGTTGAGCCCAGCAGGTTGTATATTGTCTATGAAGACAAATAGCTTAACAGACAAAGCAATCTGCCATGGGCACTTTCATTCTACTTTGTCATGACTCATGCAAGGAAAAGTTCACATGCCTAAATTTTACTTATGCAATAAAAAAGAAGAGGCTTCCTTTTTGAAGTCTAGATTTGTTTCTATTTCGCCTATAATGTCAAAAGGATTACAATGGAAATATGGCAGGGATATTTATAAGCAAAGAGATGAATGCCGCTTACATGTACACCTCCAAATATGTTGTTGTTATAACCTGCATCAGAGCTCCTTAGTTCTTGTTATCCAAACTTATAGTCATTCAATTTCTCCCAGCCTTCTCCAGAAGAGGACGGTACGCAGCTTGACTAGCAAGTAGCCGGTGGATCACTAACGGACATGAATACATTTCTTTTTTGTCTGTTATAGATGCACTTCAGAAAGACCTATATCTCCATATCATAAAACAAGTTGAAAGAGCATTTGAGGAATGTTGCAGGTTTTAGTGACAGCAGTGATCCTGACTGGCATATTTTTTCAGACTTCTTAGATATTCCAAGGCCACTGAAACCTATGAGCATTTGTGTCTTGCCAGTACCCTCCCTCAGGTCACTCCTCCTTTCTGCCTGAGATCCATACCATTCAATCCCAAAATAAATTTGTTGAACCCATCCAGTCATCTGGTTATGGTTAAAGGAAGATGGTGAGTCACTCTGCTTAAAATGTACAGAAAGTTTAATCTGGTGGTTTCGATGTGCTGGGTTATACACCTGTCCCTTCACTGTTTTTTATTTATCTGATGGGGAAGATTTAGGTTCCTGGTTCTAATACTGGTGAAGATATTAGATGTGAGAAGATCCAGGAAATCTACAACAATTGAGTGTCTAATAGTGTTTTAAGTGAGGCAGACATCTTTCCTCAAATGCCTATAAGACACTGCATAAAGGCATAGAGCATCCATCCTCTCTTGATAGCTCAGGGACTTTAAGCCTGTTATCTTTTTATTTAGGAAACCTTAACATCTTTCTGATTATTTGATATGTTTAGTAATATAGATCACAAGGGGGGGGGGCATTGCACTTGATTGGTCTGGTCAATGCTGAGTATAAGTAAATGATTATCTCTTTAGATCTTTGTTATATCCCTCTGGCAATTAGGTGGGTTAAAAGAAAGATTTCCTGACAACTGTTGTTACAAGAAGGTCAAAAGCAAGGGCGCTACCAAATCCAAGCACCTTGGTCTCCAACTACATTTTTGTTCTATAGTGGTGTGTTGTCTATATAGTATGATGAGGGGAGGGGTAGTCTACCAAATGTGTTGATGCTACACTTCACAGTTTTTAGCTTGAGCCCATTTTAGTACATCAAGAGATCATTAAGGAAAGTTCTGTTGGCAGTGTTTGGGAATGACAGGGTGACCTAACAGCAACCCACATTTTGTAGTCATCTGCAAACTTTGACAGCCAAAGGTATTGTTTCTCTGCTTGGAGATCTGAAAACTAAGTACAAAAACAGGAGGTCACAGCACTGAACCCTGAGGGGCACAGCTGGTCACTTTTATACTTTCTGATGAGGCAACTGCAGCTAGCAAAGTTATTATCCATCTTACCACATATGATATGATTTTTAAAGTATTTAGCTTTTGTATGATGCTAGCATAGGGCATGGTGTCAGAGGCCTTGGCTAGGTCAAGATATGCCACATGCACTTATGTATTTACTTTTATTTATTTTATCATCTGTTGACCAAATTACTTCCTAGTACTACACTGTTCCCAAAACTCACTACTTCCTAGGCTGTTATATTTGTTTTATACCCCATAACTGAATTTTTATTGTCGTAAGACTTATGTCATTTAGTTATTTATGGCATTACAAATGTAACAGTATACTGTTTATAACATAATATGCATGTATTATATGTAATTATTTAGTAGCTTTTTCACGTAGGGCCTCCACTGAAAAAGGGCTTTTGCCCAGTTAGACTTTCTCCAGTCAACTAAAGTCAATAAATAAATAAATTATATACTAAACATGTTTACTGGGAGAATAACTGAAAGAAGTAAGGAATTTATATAATGTTATATAAAGTCAGCTAGAGTGATCTATGTCATTAAAGTGTGACAAAAGAGAGGACTACAGACTTTACATTCTCTCAAAGATAAAGATCAGTAGGGATAACATCAAGAATGACATGGCTGCCACATAAGTATGTTTATAGAATTTTTATTTTTTTTTTAATTTTAAATATTTTTATATTATTTTTTTATTACAGAGGTCAAAGAGTCATGACTTACCACAAGTCACCAAAGGTCAATTGTCAGTATCTACTCTTCCTTTAAGGTGTTAAGTCATACAAAGCAGCTAGTACTGTAGTGGGATATTTCATTTAAATGGACATCACCCAGTTGCAGTTCTGAGAGTCATCTTACAGGAAAATAGCTCAGTGTATAGGCTCATAAACTTGGGAAGCCCCTGAACTTCCATACTTGGCTCATTCCTATCCCTGTTCCCCATTTTTGCAGCACCACATAACAAAGTGACTTTACTTTTCTAGAATTTAGATGTTGCTATGTTATTGCACTTCTGTTTAGGCATATCCAAGTCTGAACCAGATTTCACTTTTGGCTCACTAAACTTAAATAATAGGTGTAATGGATACAAAATAATAGCAAATGGAATGTCACAAGCACTAAGAATGTCCTGTGTGATATTAAAGTACTGAAGAAAAACAAACTATCCTTCACTAAGATTTCTTCATTCAGGCATTGGTAAAGTTAACCTCCTTCTTTAAATACTTCAGTGCTCATCCTGACAAAGAGATTTATGATTTTGTACATATTAAGAATGCAGTGGTAGAAAAGGTGTGCATAAAACTTAATACAGGACTACTACATGTTTCACTTCTGAAACCAGGCTGCAAATGGCCAGACACATTGTGCTCACATTACTCACCTTGTGTTACAGTGGACCTGTTGCGCTCAGTTCAGTGTTTCTTAGCTGTATGTGCACACAAAGAGTTATCCACCACTTCACAGTACTTGAAGACCTAAACATGCCATGATGCCTGTTAACAGGCAGTCCTCACAATGCAAGTGCCATATGTCTATTTTCAGATGGTCCTCGTAATGCATGTATTGTTTGTCTGCTAACATATAGTCATCAAAATGCAAGGACCATGTCTGTTACCATATGGTGCTCACAATGCAAGGACATATATTTGCTACCATATAGTCTTCATAATACAGAGACCATATGTCTGTTACCAGATGGACCTCAAAATGCAAGGGTCATATGTTTCTTACCATATGGTTCTGACAATGCAGAAACTAAACGTCTGTTACTAGATGGTCCTCACAATGCAGGGACCATATGGTTACCATATGGTCCTAATAGTTCAGGAACCACATGTCTGTTACCATATGGTCCTCACAATTTAAGAACCATTATGTCTGTTACCATATGGTCCACACAATGCAAGGACCATATGTCTGTTGCCATATTGTTCTCACAATGCAGGAATGAAATATTTGTTACCAGATGGTCCTCACAAGGCAAGGACCATATGTCTGTTACCAGATGATCCTCACAATAAAGGGACCACATATCTGTTAACATATGGCCCTCACAATGCAGGAACCATGTGTCTGTTACTATATGGCCCTCACAATATAAGGACCACATGTCTGTTACCATATGGTCCTCACAATGCAAGGACCATATATCTGTTACCATATGGTCTTAGTGTAGGGACCATACCTCTGTTATCATATGGTCCTCACAATGCAGGAACTACATGTCTGTTACCATATGGTCCTCACAATGCAAGGACCATATATCTGTTACCATATGGTCTTAACAGTGCAGGGACCATATGTCTGTTACCATATGGTCAGCACAATGCAGGAACTACATGTTGTTATCATATGGTCCTCACAGTGCAAGGACCATATATCTCTTACCATATGGTTACAACAGTGCAGGGACCACATCTCTGTTACCAAATGGTCCTCACAATGCAGGGACCACATGTCTGTTACCATATGGTCCATACAATGCAAGGAGTGCATGTTGGTTACCATATGGTCCTCACAATGCAAGGACCATATGCCTGTTTCTATATGGTCCTAACAGTGCAGAAACCACATATTTATTTTACATTTGTTTACCAGATGGTCCCCATAGTGCAGGGTCCACATGTCTATTACCATAAGGTTCTCACAATACAGGGATCATATGTCTGTTACCTTATGGTCCTCACAATATAAGGACTGTATGTCTGTTACCATATGGTCCTCAAAATGCAAGGGACATATATCTGTTACTATATGGTTCTCATAATGCAAGAACAAAAAGTCTGTTACCAGATGGTCCTCACAATGCAGGGACCATATGTCTGTTACCAGATGGACCTCAAAATGCAAGGGCCATATGTCTCTTACCATATGGTTCTCACAATGCAGGAACTAAATGTCTGTTACTAGATTGTCCTCACAATGCAGGGACCATATGTTTACCATATAGTCCTAATAGTTCAGGAACCACATGTCTGTTACCATATAGTCCTCACAATGCAGGGAAAATGTGTCTGTTACCATATGGTCCTCATAATGCAAGGACCATATGTTTGTTACCATATGATCCTAACAGTGCAGAGACCACATATATGTTACCAGATGATCCTCACAGTGCAGGGTCAACATGTTTGTTGCCATATGGTCCTCACAATACAGGGATCATATGTCTGTTACCATATGGGTCTCACAATATAAGGACCACATGTCTGTCACCATATGGCCCTTACATGTAAGGAGCATATATCTGTTACCATATGATCCTTACAATGCAGGAACCAAATGTCTTTTCCAGATGGTCCTCACAATGCAGGGAACATATGTCTGTTACCAGATGGTCCTCACAATGCAGGGATCCCATGTCTGTTAAGATATGGTCCCCACAATACAGGAACCATATGCCTATTACCATATGGTCCTCACAATGCAGGGACCACATGTCTCTTACCAGATGGTCCTCACAATGCAGGGTCCATATGTCTTTTGCCATATGGTCCTCACAATGCAGGGACTGCATGACTGTTGCCATATGGTCCTCACAATGCAAGGGCAGTATGTTTGTTACCATATGGTCCTAACAATGCTGGGACTACATGTCTGTTACCAGATGATCCTCACAATACAGGGACCCCATGTCTGTTAAGATATGGTCCTCACAATGCAGGAACCATATGCCTATTACCATATGATCCTCACAATCCAAGGACCATATGTCTGTTATCATATGGCTCTCACAATGCAGGAGCTAAACGTCTGTTACCAGATGGTCCTCACAATGTGGGGACCATATGTCTGTTACCAGATGGTCCTCACAATGCAGGGACCACATGTCTGTTACCAGATGGTCCTCACAATGCAGGGTCCATATGTCTGTTGCCATATGGTCCTCACAATGCAAGGACCACATGTCTGTTACCATATGGTCCTCACAATGCAAGGGCAGTATGTCTTTTACCATATGGTCCTAACAATGCTGGGACTACATGTCTGTTACCAGATGATCCTCACAATGCAGGGACCCCATGTCTGTTAAGATATGGTCCTCACAATGCAGGAACCATATGCCTATTACCATATTGTCCTCACAATCCAAGGACCATATGTATGTTACCATATGGTTCTCACAATGTAGGAGCTAAATGTCTGTTACCAGATGGTCCTCACAATGCAGGGACCATATGTCTGTTACCAGATGGTCCTCACAATGGAGGGACCATATGTCTCTTACCAGATGGTCCTCACAATTCAAGGACCACATATCTATTAACATATGGTCCTCACAATGCAGGAACCATAGTTACCAGATGGCCCTCAGAATGCAGGGACCACATATCTGTTGCCATATGGTCCTCACAATGCAGGTGGACCTAGGCAGTATACCAGGTGGTACACAGACCTGTAATATATCACCCAGTGATCTGCAGTGGGTATTCACTATTGGCAGAAAACAGCTATGACTAAAAGTCATATTAAAAATGTTTTTGTATTATCTTTTTAATGACCACATTACATTTGAATTCCAGAATAAAATCTTGAAATAAATATTGAATTCTGTATATAGATATGGGACGACAACTAGCATATGACATATATGCATAATCAGGCCAAAATGTAAGAATGCTTCCAGAAAATCAGCAATGTGGCATTGTGGCACTGGCACTAATTCTCAGTATTCTGAGAGCTCTCTGGGGGTTTATTTCAATTTAACATGTTTATTCAGCCTGATTATTTATTTATTTATTTTATATTTGTTGACCAGGTTAGACTGGCTGGGCAGGTGCCCTTTTTCATCAGTGACCCGGAGAGAAAAGCTCCATTTAATACAAGTAAAAATAAGATAAAAAAAATGCAGCAGTCAAGTATTAATATGCAACAGCTTATTCTAACAAATAGTGTAAGCAATGAAAAAAAATTAAGAACTCTTAAAACAGTCTATACAGTACAATCACAACAGAAAAAGTAGACTACTTACAGTCTTTACATTACAATTTGATTAAACAGTGGTTTAGAATAAAGGCTTTATAGAATAAGGAAATGTAGGGATGTACAGTGGAATACTATGGTAGAATTAAAGAGGGAGAAAGAGGGAAAATATGTATATATTTTATGGTGGCTGAGTACAGTGGCAGTACCACTGATTTCTGAGGTGGTCTTTTAATGCTGATTTGAATACTTTTGTGTTGGTAAGGGACCGTACTTCTTGAGGTAGTTCATTCCAGGACATGGATGGGTGATAGCTATACAGTTTACATCCAGTTTTAGTTTTGGGTATATAAATTTGGAGTAAGTTTTGATTAGAGCTTCTAAGTTGTCTGGTGGGAGAGCAATAAGAAATTAGTGGAGCAAGTGTTGGGCAGAAAGAAGGCAAGTAAAGGATAGAGTGAATAATGGAGAGTTGAGAGAGTTCAAGATGGTGAGGTAGTTCTAACCAATACCACACATTGCCACCATGATATGCCAGTAGTGGCAATGTATCCAGATATTAACAGGGAAACATAAGTCAGGATATATTTTTTAAACACCTTTATTAAATCACATTTTAAACAATGACCGAGGTGTGCTTACATTAATAGAAAAGAAAACAAAACATAGCAACATTTTGTCCATAAGTTTCATGCAGTATACTTATATGTGTTGCTTTTAACAATTAGCTTTCACTCTATTACATAACATGTTTAATTTATACCTTTTCTTAAACCTATATCCTCCTTCTGAACATTATTATGCAAGTATTGTTCACAAAAATTCCACTTCCTTCTATGCAATTTTATCCTTCCCCTTTTTAAAGATCACACCTCCTGTTCTTTTATCTTGTTTACAATATTCAGTACTTCAGTTGCAGTTGGTTTAGATTTTTTATTTCTATTTTCTAGCAGTTGCTTTTCTTAGCAGCCAGTTGAGTTAGACACAGTAAGACCTTGGCATATCTAGGCAATTCAGATACTTTGTCCCTGCCCAAAATAATCATGTTCCTTAATTACTCTGTAGGGAATTTTTAACATCCCCTAACTTATTACATTCCCAGAGAACACATTTTTGGTTATCTCTGTATTTTCTGATCACATCTCCAAGATTTGCTATATGCCTGAGGAAAAAAAATCTCTGAAGTCTGCTTGGGGTAAAAAATACTTACTCAAACACTTCAAGCAAAAATCATAAGCCTTCTGGACTTTGTTGTATGCTTGGAAACCATACAGATATCCTCCCATTACACCTTAGTGAATTGCCTTTCCAGTTCCTACCTCCCAACTTTTCTAACCTCCTGTAATTGATCCTTATAGTCAGCATGCCATGTTTTATATGGCTACTAACTTTCCTTATTTAACAGTTCCTATTGTTCACTGCCTCACTAAAACTTCTACCAGAGTTGATATTTCACTCAGCACTCCCCTGTCCCTTTCTGTATATCTATACTCTATCAATCCTTGATAGGGAAGGCAGTCTCTAACCTCCCATCCAAACTTCTACTTGGCTTCACCCCTTTGCATTATCTTTCCCTGTCTAGATAAAATGGAGTACTGATCTGGCAGTGGTACATGGCATTGAATTTGTGCAAGTAAAAAATGAAACTGTTAAATATAATCAATAGTAAAGAGAATGTTTACTTCATATTATGGACACAGCCTAAGTAGGTCTGCACATTTTCTTTCATTCTTAAAGCATTCAGTGACCTAAATCATTGGATTCTCTTATAAAAAAATAAGTATTTCCTGCCTAGCAGATAAGTCATAATTTAATACTACCTTTGGACATGGAATCAAACTCAAGTAAAAGTCTATCTTCCTCTCTCCAGTATCTTCATTATAAATGTGGGAAAGTCAGGCTTCTCAAGCTTTGGATCAGTCTTATTTTTCTTATTCATTTATAATTTTACATGGCATCTGCTAAAAATATCATTATTCTTCTAGGCAATCTCATCTTTAGAGAAGCACGTCTGCCATAAAGTAATATCAACTAATTATTTAAATTCCACCATCAAGTATCAGTCATTAATATAGGAACCACCACAATGATGTAATCCCATCAAAAATCAACCAGATGGTCTTCAGAACGCTAAAGAGCCCACAGAAAAAAAATTCTACCATATTACTGGAAGGCCAGGAATGTCGATAGTCTTCTATTGTTGACTTTCCCATTACTCATATATCTTTGAATCACTTTAGACCACCATATGAAGTCAAACTCTATCTATATGACCTAATACAAAGAGAACTATCATGCACAAAGTTATATAGCCAGAGGAGCCCTCCTTTCACATCTTCAATATGGACATCCCCAAACTGCCTACTGCTTCCTAAAACATCTCTAGTTGTTCTAAATTCTTCCAAATTATATTGTTTGTTTTGTAAAACTGGTATCACCAAGTGAACACTGGCAATCTTTGCAAAGCATACATAGCAGCTATGTATACCAGAGCTACAAAGCAGATGCTTGTTGCTGTGCTTAGATTTTGGTCTCTAGCACTACCACTTCTAAATACAATGACATATAGCAACAAGAAAGCAGATTCTGAATTATTAAAATGGAAATTTCTTTCTCTCCCTCTCTCTCTCTCTCTATATATATATATATATATATATATATATATATATATATATATATATAAGAAAAGTACTATAAATTGTTTCCTTTGGAAAAAAATGTTACATTTTATCACTAATAGGATATCCTATGTTTGCTTCTGCAACAGCTTTGTATTGCAAAATGCCTTTCAGTGTGATTACAAATGAGGTCCCTTCAGTCTCAGGCTCTAAATCCTCCCTCTTTTTCTTATAAGTATTGATGCAGTAGTTATGTAAGGAAAAATATTAAACCTTTATTAAATCTATAAATCTGAGGGATATTGTTAGTCTCCCACAAGCACTGGATGAAGTAGCTGAGCTTCTCAATGATCTCATTGGCCGTACACTTAAATAGAGCCTATGGCTGTATAAACCTTAAAGTTGTGTACTATTCTCCTTAAAGATCACATTAAAATTGTGACATGTAGTTACCCCTCTTCACTTCAGAGTGCAGGCTCCTATTAGAATCATGTCTAATGGAAGTTCTTTTGTCACATTCTGTATATGCATATAATTTGATTTATTGACCATGCTATTCTTTTGTAAAAAGTCTAGACTGAATTAGCCTGTTGACTTAGCTAATAAATAAATACTGAGGCAAACTGTTATCAAAGCTTTTATATCTTTTATGTTTCACTGCTGACAGTTTATATATCTGAGCGGAGTTGTACAGCTAATAAACCTTAGCATATAGCAATGGCGCATTTGTACAATGGCTTTTTAACACAACCTGTGCTGTTTTCATAATCATATACCAGACAGTCAAAGGAGTATGTCATTTTAACAAGAAAAGGGATGGGGAGGTCGTTCACATCAGATATAATAGTTTAAGTAACACGTGAGGAAGCACTTCATTGCAGAGCTTAACTTTTTTTCCCTGTAGGAGATAATATGTCTTAGTTTTACTCAGTGTAAAAAGACTGATGTGACAATGAAACAATATAAATGAGCTAAGGTGGTTTCTCCTTCATATTAAGTCACTGCAAAGAACTGGCATACACTAATAAAAATAATACATACATATCTATCTATCTATATATATATATAGATATAGATATAGATATATATATATGTGTATAATATGGGTGTTGTCTACCTGAGAAGAATGAAAACCCACTTACCCGAATCTCAAATGACTGAGACAACTTTGCCGAACCCACACATTAATGAACACTCTGAACACTGGAAACTTACTGTGGAACAGAAAACACTTGGCCACCATGGTGACCTTTGCCCCTTTCCCCACAGTAGTGCGATCTCAGAGTTGGCATATTTAGTTAGGAGGGTGTGGGAAGTGCAACCCCCCACATAGGGGGTGAGTGGGGCGAAGTCCCACACATGGGTGGGTGTGATTTGCTTTGGTGTGTATTTTTCATATGGATAGACAAGTGGTTAGTTTCCCTGAGTTAGTTTTCTGTGTTCCAGATATTCGTTAAAGTGTAGTTTTATATACATACATATATATATATATATATATATATATATATATATATATATATATATATATATATATATATATATATATATATATAAATATATATATATATATATATATTATGATAAGGATAGGCTATATAACTTAATCTGTCCAGTATTTTATTCATTTTCCCTCAGCTTTCTCATTACACCCTTATTACAGTGAAATCCCAGTTACTGAATTTTTTCTACTGGAGCCTTGCCTAACTATTATTTTCTTATTAAGGGACCACATGTATGTGACTCTGATAGTCTTTCATATACCTTCTGCATATGTACAGTTTTACAATAGCTTTAGCCAACAAACCCTGTGCATAGAAGTAGATTTCTTATTTTATTTAATGTTAAGCCCATATCATCTTGAGTAAATTACTCTTCTACTCTCTCTGCATCATCTCACCAGAATCTCTATTTGTAACTTTCACTCAGAATTTGTGTATATCTGGGCAAATAGTAACAGCTTTCCCAACAGTAGTTGTTGGATTCTTGGAATGTTCCGATTGGTACTGAAGGTGAAGCGAGGTGGCTCATTGAAAATTTCTGTTGATAATGGAGGTGAGTTGAGGTTTTTGGAAGCTTTTTATTTGGCAGAAGAGGTGGAGAGGAATTCTTTGAAGGTTTCTGATTGGTGGTGAAAGTAGAAGGAAAGCGTTCTTGTAGAGTTCTGGTGATGTTGAGATGGAGAATGGATCTTGAATGATTTCTGAATGGTAGCAGTGGAGGAGGAAGAAGAACAAAAAAGGAGAAACTAGTTAAACCTGTATGCAATGAAGTTAAAGTGTTCTTTATATCTCGACCAACAGGTGTGTACATAGGGAAATTCAGAGAAGATATGGATTTGTGTACCTTGACTTGGTTGATAACATCAGCAGTGTAATTTGGAGTTTGGAAACATTTTACCAGGTCTTTGGGAAGTACATAAATAATTGTGTAATATAAATGTCTTTTTCAGCAGAAGGAGTAACTGTTTCTGTACTCTTTTGAAGCTACATCCATCAGAATGTTTTAACTTCTTTTTCAGATTTTGAGATAGCAGCTCATGACATTGCTTTTCAATTTTTATGACACTGGGGTAATAAATGGATTTAAAATTGGATTGGGCTGATAAATTCTGTTATGATGCATCAGCCATTTGAAAATATGCCAGCCATTTGATGATGACAGTCTCTGTGCTCTTATTCTATATGTAATTATGGACATGACAGAGTGTGAATAAGTATGTTCTTGGAAGTTTTTTTGGTGTTCTTGGAAGATTAATAACAGGCTAACTGTCACAGAATGATCTTATAATTATATTGTTATATTGCTAGTATAGAGTTAGGTCACATCTGATATAGAATCACTGCAAGTGACTTGCGAAGGGATCCCAGGAATCTGCAAAGAGCAGAAGAGCGCAGGAAAGAATACTGTCTCTTGATTTTCACTGAGGGATTGTTTAAGTATCTACGTGCTGTCTATAATAATGTTTACCGGTACATTTTGGAGACTAGCTGCCCCGGTATGCAGGTTAAGAGAAGTTTATTTATTTTATTTTATTTTATTTTACATTTGTTGACCGGGCTAGTCTAGCTGGATATATGTCCATTTTCAGTAGAGGCCCGGGGAGAAAAGCTCCAAATCAGAGGAATTAAAGAAGTTGAAACTTAACTCTGGCATATAGACTGTAGCCAGTAGCTCCCACAAGGAGGTTAGCTGAACAGCTTCAGAGTATGGCGTGTAAAGGAAAACATTCATACCTACCTGCTCATACATATTATAGATGGTGCACAGCCTTGCCCAGCAGACTTTGCCCAGATATCAGGGGAAAGTATACCAGTTGTTTTTGTCATGTCAGTCAAGCACTAGAGTGGGCGGGTAAAATAAAAAATGGAACATATTTGTAAATAGAGATACTAATGTCCTTTTTATTGCTATAGTTTGATATCCAGAGAAAGGGAAAGTCAGGGCTTACCGCTGGTTTAGAAACTTCAAAGAAAAAGACACAAATATTGGCAGGAAAAAAGGCCCAAAATTAGTTCCAATTTCTAAATACTAATTTATGTGGAAAGTGAAGATTTATGTCACTACACTGTACATTTTCAAAGAATAAGTAGCATGACACTCTGATATATGACATAATTACAGATCATAATCCTCAATTATTTACTAGAAAATCAAAACTTCTTCAAGGGACAGGGTAAAATAGGAGGCAGTATGTGAGGCAGTTAAGAGCTATGACTGCCTATTTGGTCATCCTTTCCCTATCCTTTGTCAGTCTCTTTCCCCATCCTCCATTGCTGCATCTATCTTCACCTCATTAGCAGATCCTGATCTTCATTCCCTCATACAGGTCTGAAGCAGCCACATAGTAGAATACTGGACCCAGGACAGATCTCTGTGGTATTCCACTAGTCACTTCCCTAATTCCTAGTTTTGTTCATTTCCCCACATCCTCTGTGCCCTATCATTCCACCATGCAGCTATCCACTTTCCAGACTTGGTCCTACCAATTACTCTTCCAGTCCTTCTGTTAGCCATCTGTGTTGGACAGAATGAAAAGCCTTGCTGAAGTCCAGGTAGACTACTACTCCTGGTGGTCTCCTTTCAAGTTCTCTTGTGAAGCAGTTAGAAAACTGGATTTATTTTAACTGACATCTGACCACAAACCCATGCTGGTCACTTTCCTCTATGGATTCTCTATATAACTTGGCTTACCACTGTTGTTAAGCTAGCAGGCCTGCACTTCCCCAACTTTGTTTGTCCTCCCTCCTTTGTATAACAGTACCACAGTTGCAGTTTAATAGACCTCTGGTACTTTTGAGTGATAATCTCCACCATGAAGACTGTTAACACAATAACCAGGATTCAGGAAGGTAGGTCATTTTGTCCTCCTTTGTTCTACTTAGCAGCAACCATTTCCTTCTGAACCTGCTCCTTTTCTATTGTGGGGTTTTCCAGTTGTTCTTCCTATACCACCCTGCCTCACTTCCAGTATGACGCCCTCCCTTTACTTTCTTTAGTGAAGACCAAAGTCCTCATTTATTATCTTTACTTTTGCCAGTCGTCTATGATATTCTTCTCATTTTTGCTGAGCCTGACCCTCTTCCCCCTTTCTCTTATGCACATAAATAAGATCTTGCTTTCCTGCTTGATCCCTTCTGCTAACTTCCTCTCAACTTTACCATGTGCTGTCCCTGACATTTTTGTTGCCTTTGGGCTAGCCTCCTTGTACTGTGTCTCCTTCACCTCCCTACCAATGTGTTCCACCTCTTGTTGGCCCTATCTGTTGATCTGATTACTAGCCTCACATTTATATGTAGCCACATTGGCTTTTTCCTCATTCTGCCTTTCTAACTCTTCCTCATACCCTTGAATACAGCCCTGAAAACTCCGTCTCTGATCCAGTCCCATAAATTGCTTTCTCCCTTGAGTTGCTCTCAGACTCCTAACTCATTCTTCAGCAACATAATCCACTCTGGCAAGAAAAAAATATGAGTTTATGCAGGCAAGATTAAAACAATTAACCAACTAATCTACATGAATATCCACATGTAATACATAACTATAAACCAGTACCAAACAAACAACACAATGACAAGCCTGACTAAGAATAAAAAAAAAAATGTTAAACTCTAGAACAGATAGCAGCATTAACAATGTATCCAGTGCATGAAATGAAGATGTTACCTTTGGGATAACTTTGTTTATGCCAGGCATATACAACAGTCTTAACACGTTTTTCATCTAAAATATAACCTTCACATTGCTACTAGTAATATAAAAATGTTCTCACATGTGCTCACATCCTCAAAGAAATGTTATAAAAGCATTTAACATTAGATGAAGATCCTTCTTATAACAACTGCTATGCTTTCTATACTAACATAAATGGGCAAACTGCAAACATCTGCAGTGCTGGATTTATAAACATCCATGTTTCTCACTAAGATTGTGTGCATACCATGGACCAGTAAGAGCACTGTTTGTTATTCATTAAACAGCTCTACATGCTACACACAGCTGTAAAACAAAGGCAAACAGCATAATATACTAATGAATGCATAAGTAGGTGAAATGCATGCTAATTAAGCAATTTGGGAATGCATAAATTGGACATGTATACACAATGCTTCCTTGTAGCATCAGCTCCAGTACTCTTTGGAATATTTTATTTTTATTTAACATTTGTTTACCAGGAAAGTCCGACTTAGAACGAGGCCAATTTTCAGCAGAGACCCCAGGGGAAACACTCCAGATGCATGTCTTTGTGACGTGGGAGGAAACCAGAGCACCCAGAGGAAACCTACACAAACACAGGGAGGACATGCAGTCTCCACACAGAAGGCACCCCAGCCAAGAATCAAACCAGAGAACCTCTTGCTGTGAGGTGACAATGCTACCATTGCACCACTGCCACCAGAATACAACCACAAACAGACTTAGAAAAAGAATTCTAGAGGTTGCTGTTGCTATCATTAACCTGTATGTGCAACAGGCTTTAATACAAGATGCTGCTGCTGCCAGACCTCAGCCTAGAAGGAGAAGAGTGTTCAGACTCTGTTTGACTTGTCATGGACTGCATGATACATTAATTGTAGAGTGATATAGCATGAACAACTATACCTTAGAGGAAATAAGCAACCTTTGATGCCCTCACTCTGGGGAAATTGTGGAGAACTCATCCCTGTGGAAAGCAAGGTATGTGTAGCTTTACATATACTACCTACCAGCCCTTTACAGAGGCCCACAGGTATATGTGATGGGATGTCACAGCCTAAAGAATATTACATCAGTTTCTAAATGCAATGCAACAACATGTTAGGGGTCATATATGGTTTCCACATACCCCAGAGGAAAGAGCAACAACCATGCAACATTCCTATGCCATAAACCACTTCCCTGAGATTCTGGGGGCCATAGAGTGCACACATCAAATAAAAACCCCACCTGGTGAATAGAGAAGGAAGTACATCAACAGAGGAACAGGGAAGGAGGAATGCCAACAGGAAAGGATGTCTCTATATCAACTACCAGGTGGTCTGTAATGCCAAAGGGATCATCTACAATGTCTATGTGCAGTTAATCCTGGCAATTTTCATGACTCACACATGGAACACCAATGACTTGTTTGTAAGGTTTGCTAGGGGTGACTTTCCACAAGTGCTTCTAGTTGGAGATGCAGGTAATGTACATGGCACCCATGTGAAATCTATACAACCCCACTGAACAAGGATACAATTATGTACATGCTCAAACTGGAAATATTATAGAGCATGTGTATGACTTGCTTAAATCAAGGTTATGGTAGGTGTCCTGCAGTGTGACCCAGCCACCTCAGCCAAAATACTCACCATCTGGACCATAATGCACAATTAAAGTGTCAGAAACCAAAAGCAACAAGAACAATAAGGCTAAGGACAGTAGTTTCCAACATCACAGGCAGTGCCACCAGGGCCAGCAGATGCAGATGAGGAATCTGAGGAAGAACTAGCAGCTGTGGATGATCCTGACAGATGTAGACATGCACAATGTGCTATGGCCCTGGCTAACAGGCAGATGATGGAGCACACACTCACTACCTATGTGAAAGCCTAAAAAGATAACCACATGCAAACGGCAAAAGTGCAGCATGCAAAATTAGCAATCTATACTTACCCGTGGATATCGCTGCACTGCCTCTGTTACAGTTTTATCACTCTCTCTCTTTATCTATACAAAACTAGTACTCCTTCTAACAGTCCAAGTAGCTCATACCTTTCTCACTTTCCTAAATACTTCATTTCTCAATTGTAAATTTAACAATATTTTCCAAGTTACACTACTGCTAACATATCATTATATGCTTCATTATCAATCACCTTCCCCCTTTCTAATAGTTCCATAGATAAGCTGCCTCTTCTTTTCATTATATTAATTTCTAGAAATTGCAATAATATTTCAGTATCGTTTACAGTGTTAACCTCTGTTTGCTTTATATAAGCCTATGCCTATGTTCTGCATTGTATATACTTATGCAAGCTATGTACATGCTCTGTATTCAAAAGATTTTTATGTAAGCTTCTGTCATGTATGCATACTTACCTATATTTTGTATTCCATCTGACATCATGCAACTGTATTTTATATATGCCAAACTGGTATTAAATATGGAACTTTTCTCCCCAGGCCTCTGCTGGATTTTTATCCAAGTCAGACTTTCCCAGTAAACAACAAATAAATATATAAATAAATATAGTGGTTGTGTTCTGTGATCTTCAGATGGTGTCAGCTCCAGAAGACACAACTTGTAACAGCAGTATTAACCAAGGCAAGTGATGAAGCCGTAAATAAGAAATATAAATGATCACCTTCACATGCAAGTAGTGTATTTCAGTAAAATGAAACATGGTTCAAGTGTGTAGGAAGGTCAGCAGAAGCTCAGGAGTGATACATGCAGGGTAAATGTGAATTGGTCCAGTGCTGTGCACCATACTCTAAAGCTGCCTAGTGGAGACATCCCAGTAGTGATCAGGGCAATTATAGCATTTCAGAATTTGCAAAATGTGCTGAGTAAGCACTAATAACCATAATAGTATAAATGAAATGAGGAACAAGAAGTACATAACAGATCATTTTAAATAGAGCAAGAAAAAGAAATGTGAAAAAATACAATACATTTGACTAAAGCAAGCACTAGAGTAAGCAAGCAGTAGCTATCCACTTTGTACATCAGACATAGGCTATCCTAAGTCGCAAAGAAATGTGCAAAGGGTAGGGCACAGTCATCAACATCACTCACACAGGTGCATGTGAAATGAGGGGGGGGTTACAGGAGGGCAAGCCAGACACTAGAAGTGAGTGTGTGTGAGTAAAGAAACAATTTATCAACAATTATTAATTCTCGGGGCCAGTAGCAACAAATTTAATCATTCATTAGTAATGTTTATGTACTTGTTTATGTGCAAAGTTGTGAGACTAAGCTGAGGTTTACTGTGTGTATGTCTGCATGAACACAAGCAAAGCACTTGTGCAAGCACTACACTGTGGCATCCAGGATAGGTGTCAGCCATGTGTAGTGGGTGAGTCAGTTCACCATCACCACTCCTGACCACAGGAACTACCTCTGCCAGGAGTTGCACTGCTAGTTCCATGACGTTAGCTAGAAGTCAGGGTACTAACTGAATGAGAACAATGTCTGCTGGATGATGTCTTATTAGGAATATAGCCATGACCAAGAACAGATGGCCTAACACATCTAGGTGTGGTCACCTCAACCACCGACGGAGCAGTGGAAGTAGTGCCACTGTAGGAATGGAATCTGGCACAGCCATGTCAGCTAACACCTGATAATGTAGTAGCTCTCTGACCATGCAGATGCTGAACCTCTGCAGCCGACATTCCCTTACAGACACTGCCCAATTCAGTGTGCATTTATTTGGTCCAATGAGTCACCCATATGGTTCAGGCAGTCTTGCACATCAGAATGCAAAACATGCAGCACTTTAATTATCTCTTCTGAGGCCTTGGTGAAATGAAATGGTCCTGTGCCTCTTTGGTGGCTCTGCACATATGCTGTGTGGCACCTACTGACACACCAATATCAGGTGGGTGGTAGAAAGCAGATCTTCTCCAATCATGTCTACTGACACCACTGTGTGGTAATTCACCCTTGTGATGGCTTGGGGGAGACTAGGCCAGCTCAGCAACTGGAGTAACCGCAAAGCCCTGATCAACCATGTCATCCTCAACCTGTCCTATCTGAAATGGGTCTATGTCATGGGTATGCATAGGGGTACTGACTCCAAACTCTGGGCAGGGGATGTGGGAGCCACAACTTCAGGGTCATACTGACCCCCTGAAACCCCAGCCTGTACCTTTTTATCACTGACATCATCATCAGAGGCTAACAATACTCTGACATCAGGCAGTAAGAGTTCCACAGAGCTGATGGGAGGCTCACCTGTAAATAAAGGAATAAAGCACAACAGATAGAGAAACACAAGAAGAACTGAGAAGTCTTATGCTACATTACCTTGAGTTATGTAATAACAGATGGAAGTGAAATTAAAAAGGAATTAAGTTCGATGGTATGGTCATAACATTGGCAGGTGGTCATGGAACCTCAGTACTCTATGTGCCTAAAGAAACAAAATGTATATGGAAAGATGAATGACAAACATTATAATGAAGATGACATAATAAATAGAAACCGCAAAGATGTATGCATATTAATAACAATCTTATTCATTTTATATATATATATCCATTATTTTCTCCCTTTCTCTCTCCCCCTTATGTCTCTCTATCTCACCCCCCATATGTATATATATATATATATAAGATACTTAATGGTACACCTGGAGGTTCACCAGTCAACACCCTTAGGTCATCCTCCACCTCACCATGTATGCCTAGCACTACACTAATAACCCCTGATGAACTGCCTGGATTCTTTGCAGTAGACAGGAACTCTTTCATTCATTTCAGTGAGGTTGGATCTGTAACAGGACCACCACCACTATCCTTACATTCCCAAGCTATAGCACTAACTCTTTTCTTTGCCTTGGTAATCCTATTATTCTCCCAATGTCTGATTTGGCCATAGTCATGGCTACGGTCACCCACAGCATTGACATTATCGGCCACCTGTTCTCAGATACAGTCACTGAAGGGCATGTCAGCTAACGCTTTCTCTAATATGTGTGATCTGTGTTGACAAAGTGCTTGTACTATCACTGTATTCACAGCATTTGAGAATACAAGTTTACATGGCCCAGATTAATTTGGAGTCATAACCCTGTATTGGATGAAAAAGCAGGAAAAACAAATACTTGTTTCAGAAAAAGCAGCAGAGTGGCAACAAAACAAAACAAAACATGAATGTATGCAGATATCATTAACATAAATTAAATTACTGCTCTATAGGAATGCGCACGTGGAAAGCAGAAGTATAAAGCATCCCCCATTCCAAAAAATGCAACGGCAAACCTGGTAAGGATGGAAGAATTGTGTAACTCTGGAATAGATAACAGCATTAAAAAATAATCAAAGTGCAGAGATTATAAAATGTTACCATTTGGGATAAGTTTTGTTGATGTCAGCTATATATAACAGGCTCAACACAGATGTTGGTCTAAAATGTAACCTTGACTAGTCATACAACAATTTTTTCTCACATGTTAACATTTTTAAGAGAAATGGTGCTATAAAGGCATATAACATTAACTGAGGATACTTCAAAGAACAACTGCTCATACTTTCTATAACAACACCAATGAACAAACTGCAAATATCACACAAGTTATCTGAAACATAAGCCAGCACAGCTGTTGAAATAGTATATTTATAATGAAACATCAAATATCCTGGCAGGAGTTGTTTGAATGTCCAAAAAAATAATGCAATTGCAATAGTCTAACAACATTATCTCAAGTCGGTGAATCAAAGTAGTCTCTACTACTAAGACACAAGCAACTTAGTTCCAGGTTGTGCTTATATAGTACAGATTAAATCCTCTGAACATGATGAATATGTAAATCAGGAGTCAACACATTATTCATTAATTACACAATCTGGTCAAAGTTATTGGCAGGTGAGCATGGTGCGAGAAACTAGACAATTTTATGCACATGCCCTTGCAGTACTTGAGAATGTATTGAGAAGCGGGGCTTACTAATGGCTTTCAAGTGTTATTCATTAGCAGTAATACATGAATAATTAGATGTCACCACATCTGTCACTTTGATGTACACTTACAGTGGGTGTGTCAGGGAGAACATACTTACAAAATAAATTTGAAATTACATTGATTTACTTAGGAGGTAAAACATTATATCAAATTTCAGAATATATGTTTAACGGGTATATGTCTGTGAGTACAAAGTATGTCTAATTCATAGGCTCATAGGTTCATAGGTTGATACTAGGCTATCTGCCCTAGGGCATTTATAAGCCTAGCTAGAGAGTGTTTGGCTTTCGCCACCCTTTTAGATTAGTTGACTGTGCCTCTGTATAGTAGGTCACAGAAGGTAGCTCTTTTAAGGTTAGTTTACTGTACCTCTGTCAAGCAGGGACACAGAAGAGATCCCAGGGGTAAACTTACAATCTCCCATCCACTCATCAAGATTTCTCTTGAGGAGGGTCAGTGAGGGGCTCTGCCTAACATGGATTGGGATTTTGTTCCAGAGTGAGGGGAGCCTCTGGGATATGAATCTGTCCCTCCTGCATGTCCTATTTATTTCTGTGCTGAGGTTCAAGTCCCTGGAGCATGTAGCTCTAAGGGATTTGGATTTTCTGAGGTGAAGCATGTCCATTAATTCTGGGTTTGACATGGCTTTATACATCAGACACAGATCACCTCTGAGTAGGAGGTATGCAACTGAGTAGAGCTGGAGTTTCTTTAGCCGAACTGCATAGGGCATCTGTTTGAGCCCCTTGATCCTCTTGGTGATATTCTTTTGGGGTCTTTACAGTTGCTGAAGGTGTCGGGTAAGGTACATCCCAAATGGGGCATTGTACTCAATTATGGGCCTGATAAGTGATGAGTAGAGGGGCACAATGACCTCTCTTGATCTAGATGTGAACCCTTTCGTGATAAGGTGGGCTATATAGAAGGTCTTTCTAACCACTTTGGCAACGTGATGTCAAAGGAGAGATTGCTATCTACTTGGGTCTCCAAGTCCCTAATTACTTCTTCCGTACTTAATGGATTACCACCTATGTGGTAATTTTTGGGCACTTTGTTTTTCCCAAAGGGGATGACTATGCACTTTTTGGCATTTAGCTTTAGGCCATGGCTCTGGCACCAGTTATCCGTCTCTGTGAGACCCTTTTGGAGGATGCTTGTGTCAGCTGGAGAGTTGATTACAGCACCCAGTTTGCAGTCATCTGTGAACTTGGTCAGCCATAGTCCACCCATGTTAGCCTGTACCTCTGAGAAATATATACCGAACAAGAGAGGTCCCAGGACTGAGCTTTGTGGGACACCACTTGTAACTGGTTTAGAGTCTGACATGGCACCTGTTATTCTGACCATGTGGGTTCTATCCCTGAGCCAGTTTGCAACCCATCTTGTGACATAGGGGTTGATATTTAAGCTGGTGAGATTATTTATGATGCCCGAGTGGGGTATTGTGTTGAAGGCTTTTGCGAGGTCCGGGTAGGCTGTGTGGACTATCTTCCCTTCATCTATGGCTTTGGTAACTGTTTCAAAGATGTCGACCAGGTTCAAGAGGCAAGATCTGCCCTTAACAAAGCCGAATTGCATAGGATCCAGTGTCTGGAGGTTCCCAATGTTTTTATTTATGATTTCCATGATGATACGCTCCATAGCTTTACAGACCAGGCTAGTCAGGCTTATAGGGCAATAGTTTCCGGGGTCTGTTGTGGCACCACCTTTGTGGAGTGGGACCACTGTTGCTGTACACCATTCCTTGGGTACATATCCTGTAGTAAGGGTGAGATTGAACAGTGATTTTATATGAGGGTTTAGTTCTTCTTGGAGCTCGTGTAAGACGCAGCTCGGGACACCGTCTGGTCCCATTGATGCTGTGTTTTTTGCTTTGGAGAGGGCAGCTCTCACCTGTGCATCTGTGATCTCAGGAAGGCTACACTCTGTTGGGACAGACATTTGCTCTTTTGGGGGGGAAGGGGGAGAGAAGTTTGCACTGAACCTTTCTGCCAGGATGTTGGCAATGTCTGTGGGTTCAGTGTATTTTTTGTCATTTTGCACTAACTCAGAACATATCTGGGAGTTGCCTCCCAGGTTTCTGACATAACTAAAGAAGGCCTTGTGATTATCTTTAGCGTCTTGTGCAATTTTTCTTTCAAAGCTGGCCATAGATGATTTTATGAGGGATCGTAGTTTCTTGCTAGTACTGATCAGTGACGCCTTTCCTTTTTGGGATTTTGCTCTGTCATGTAGTAGCTTTTTCCTTCTGTTGTATAGCTTATTCATGGCCGGGGTCCACCAGACAGGTTTTTTGCCTTTGGAGGAGTGAGTCTTGGTTTTATTTGGGATAGCATGCTCCATGCATTCCTGTAGGTATAGAAAGAATGCTTTTGTGAAGGATTCTGCATTTTGGGCCGTATTTTCCACTGACCTGGGGGATTTGAAGGATTCCACCTCAGTTTTGAGAAGTGTGACATTTGCTTTTGAGAAGTTCTTCACCGTGGTTTCCTTGGCTAGGGGTGGGGATGGGATATGGATGTCCAGTGAGATTTGTTTATGGTTTGATCTTACCAATGAGGGGTATACCTCTGGTGTGGAACACAGAGACCCCATGTCGGTGATGACCAGATCCAATATGTTTTCCCCTCTTGTGGGAGTGGTGATCAGTTGTTCCATAGCATTTGAGTTTATAAATTCTAGGAACCGTGGGCGAGGGTGTTTGGGCTGGAGTAGTTTTCCCAATCGATGGTTGAGTAGTTGAAGTCACCCAATATAATAGTGTTTGAAGAGACCTTCATATTCTCCAGTGTTCTCAGGAAAGCCGAGTGAGGTTCCTGTGTTTGGGAGGGTGGTCTGTAGCAGGCTACAAACTGAAAGGCAGTTTTTCCCACTGTTAGTTGCACATCGATGGTCTCCGATACTTCGTGCAGTGCCACTAACTTGGAGGTGTGGGTATCTTTGATAAATATGGATACTCCCCCTCCTTTTGTGGTTCGGTCCGAGTTTTGGGGCCGGAAAGCATGGTATGAAGTATAACCTGTTAGTGCTGGGGTGCTCTCGGGAGCCTTGAACCAGGTTTCTGTTACTGCACAGATATCAATATTCTCCATACTGAGGAGAGTCTCGAGTGCGTGCATCTTGAGATTTAGAATTCTGGCGTTGAGCAGCATTACCCTTAGTTTTTTTTTCTTTGTGTTGTCTATGGGGGTGGGTTTGTCTTTTGAGCCTTGCCTAAAAAAGGCACTATGGGGGAGGCAAGAGCCTTTGCCAGTATTCAAAAACCCAGGGGTGACAGGTGCAAGCCATCCCTAGTGAAGTAACGTGGCTTGTCGAGCATGTCATCCCAAGCTGACAGACACTGGATCCCCTTTGAATGACACCAATACTTTAGCCAATTGTTAAAATTGATAATTTTGTCTTTATACTGTGGCATCATTCTTGGTGAGGGTAAGATGCTACTCAAGTTTATGTGAAGTACTTGAAAATAAAGCATACAAATAGCACATATCTAAATGCACACAAATCCTAATATCATTGATATACAAATGACAGTTACTGCTCACAATAGAAAGGGAAGAACACACTGTACAACTGCATTCATTTATCCTTACTGTGATGTACTCTCTTAAGTTAACTATTGCATTAGGGTAACTATTGCAAATATTACAAGCATGTAAACATGAACCATAACATGACAAAATACAACTTTGGTAAAATGGATATATTGATCTATAAATCTAAAGTGAATATCAATTATATGAGCTCCTATTTCTCTGTCTCATGTTAACTTCTCTCCATGTGGCACCTACTGTAAATCTTCCCACTGTTTCATGTTATTGCCATGGTTTCAATATTTAAATCTATGGAGGGTGTTGTCTGTGTAAAATTAAGGATCCTTACTGACCACATTTTCATGGTATAAGACCACAGAGTCTAGAATTCAACACAAAGACATTTTACCGTTTTTCTCTCTTTTTTTGCTTCATCCTTTGCACAAAGCATGGCAATGAGTGTCAGTGACTACAAGTGATCAATAACAATGAATGATTGTTCACTTCCCTAGGCAAAAACTCAGACATTTAATTTGGAATACCATCAGAAGCAGAAATTAGACTTCTGCCATTGTAAGTCTGTCAACACTCCGGACATTACTGAGTGAAAATAATATACCTGTTAACTACTTGTCTCTGTGGCTTAAGATGGAAATGCCCTAAGTATGGAGAAATAGCAGATGTAATGCAGGGTTCAAATCCAAGTTATGGGTAATTGTAATGAGGGGGTCAGAATGAGAATTGTCACATACTTTTCATTATGAATTGAACAGCCAAAGTCTGTGTAATGAATGCTAAGTATGTTACTTATACTCTTTGTGAATTTGTGTTAAGCATACTACTAATCATATGTAATTAGATTCACAGTTGCACATGTATAATGCTAACAATACTTAGTAGTGATTGGCAAAAGACCTTTGTTATGTCACTTTCTCTGTGGCTCAGCATGTTAATGCACTAATATATGTACTTATATCAGCAAGAATAATGCATGGTTTGATTCCATCTTTTGAATGTACTAGTCATAGTGACACAAATGTTTTGTTGCTAAAACCTGAACTATTATTAGTATGATTAACACAATTGTATATGCATTATGTAAAAAATATGGCATTTACTAAAGTGTGAGTAAATAAAATCAGTAACCTGGTGAATGTGGAAATATTTATAATATTCTGAATTAATTATCCATATTTCCAAAGTAGTAATTATAACAATAATTAATTTCCTTTAAAAAGATGCAATTGTTACTTGCATATGGTGTGTACAAAATGAACCTTATGCAATCTCCAGGGTGGCCCCTTCCTCAGAAAGTGTCATTATATGATGACCTAATGATATGTAACAGAAAGGCAAGTTATCATGTAGCAAACACTGTTAAAAGATTGAATGCGGTGGGTTCATTGTTAGATTTATCCATTTTTTTCTTTTTGTTTTCTTCTGTATTTACAAGCCACATGTCATTGCACATCATTAAGTGTCAGTAGTCACTCTCAGTCAGTGACAGTTCATGTTTAAAGGCATAAATTCAAAACTTTACTTTAAGCTGCCATCAGTAGTGCAAATGAGAATGGTGCTGCTGTGCTACTGCATTTCCATCAGCACTCTCATTAAGTAAGGAAAATACATCTGAGCGTTACCATTATCTGTGGCTCAAGATGATAATGCAGTACATTTGGAGAAACAGCAGATGTAATGCTGGGTTCAAATAAAGTCTAAAGATAATTTTAATGACAGGGTTAGAATAAGTACCGTTGCATCATTTTTACTAGGAATATAACATGAAGTACAAGAGACAATTACAAAAAAATTAACAACATAACTGTATAATTGCTAAATAAGGTAACTATATTATGTATAAAGTATATTAAATAAAACAAAGATCATAGTTAATTTAAACTAAACTTGTATGTATATAATCTGCGCAATAGTTGCCATAAACAATTTAACTCAAGGCATATATTATTAGGTGTGTAGGACAGTATGTCATGTTAAGCATGCATAGTACCTACCCCAACATTTTTACTCAGCTCATGCAACTCAATGTATTTTAAAATTGATGTAGATAAATAACTACTAGCTTTTACATGTAACTCCATTAACTTAAGTGAAAGATGCACAAATAGAGACATGTCATAATTAGATCTCCACTCATGTTGAAATTGTTACACCTCAACTTACACATTGAGCATAGTAGTTCTCCTGTGGCAATAATAATTAATAAAAGTAAATTAGCATTTTAGTCATAGATTCCAATTCTTAGATGATATTGCTCAAATTTTGTATTTTGCATGTCCCACCAACCGATTATATAACATCCCAGCTTATAACATTTTGCCTCTTATCAACACTGATTATTGCCACCACCACAGAGTTTATGGCATGTCATATCTCTCTGTCAAAAGATTGTATGAATGCTTAGCATCCACCATAACAGAGAATATGTTTAGAGGTGACAATATTTTCTTTGAAAAATAGTTCAGATATCATCATCCAAAAGCATTTGAGGATTTCACAGTGTAACATGTGTAAATATAGTGAGCATCACACATGGCCCAAGTCTCACTATCTCCAGTACATTTTGAAGGAATTAAAACTAATTTCTCTACTGGGCCATTTGTGCGCTTTCAATTGTGCAACTGCAGTTGGCAAGGCTGTCTGTCATGCACATAGGTCAGTAAATGCCAGATCTGAATTATGAGCCAATTCGTTGCCATATTTCTATATGTCCTTCAGAAGACATGGCAGGTGGATGGTGCTGCATTTAGAGCCCAAAGCTGGTGTAAATAGGAGTCTAGGATCTTTTTGGCACTCCTTGTAATGTGTTACAACCATACCAGGTCTCAGTACAAGGCTGAGACTTGGAATGATTTGGTCAAAGCTATTAGAAGTGCAACTGACATTCCATGCACTGATGTACAATGTAACATGCAGGTAGTCTAGTACTTACTTATGAACCTATGTAGATGTGTAAGCAGCACATTCTGAACTGATGGAAGACAGAATCTAGAAATGTGAACACCCATGAGTTGTCTAAGCATCGTGATCCATCACAAGTCAATACAATACCATGGAGTGGCCAGACAATACAGTTAGTCATTATGCATCTTATTCTTCTGCTTTGTGTTCCATATACCTGCAGAAGACAGGTAGGCATGGGATAAACATGGCTTGGGTATGAATGTAAGCAATGTTACAACACACCTATAATTCACTAAGTTTTACAAATTTTCAGGACATCAGTCGATATGAGCTTAAGACAGATACACCTGAGTAGACATAACTAACCTTTATACCAAGCATACATTCCTGCTTAAATAACTCTTGATCATTTTATTAAGCCATTTGTAAATCAATTTAGTTGTGTGCAGGTTCTTAGGTTCATAGGTTCATAGGTGTATACTAGGCTGACAACCACTAGGGCCCTTATAAGCCTAACTGTGGAATCCAAATGTGACTGACAAATTTGAATTAGATAAGGGTGATTTACTTACTGCCTCTGTCCATCACAGGCATAGACCAGGAATTAATTTCTGATTGCCTATCCATTGGTCCAAGTTACACTTAAATAGGGTAAGGGAGGAGCTCAGCTTCACACGGATAAGGAGCCTGTTCCAGAGAGTGGGATTGCTCTGAGAAACATATCTGTCTCTACAACATGGCCTATTTATGTTGCAAACAAATGTAGGTCTTTTGATAGTAGTTCTGATGCTGTTTGTTTTGCGAATGTGCAAAAAGTTCATCAAAACAGGGTCCAGGGATGCCCTGCTAACCAGGCAAAGATCATGTCTCAGAAGTCTCTATGATACTGAGTAAAAAGACAGGGCTTTGAGGCAATCAGGATAGGACATTGTGTTTACTGCCTGTATTCTTTTTGTAAGTAACCCTTTTGGATGTTCCAGTTGCTGCATGTGCCTGGTCAGGTACACACTGAAAGTGGTATTATATTCTATGATGGTTCTGATGAGAGATTAGTAGAGTGGTATAATGATCTCTCTGGACCTAGATGCCACATCCTTGCTTATAAGTTGAGCAGTATAGAAGGATTTTCTTACTGCTGTGGACACATGTTGGTCAAAGGCTGGGTTGCTAACTACATGAGTTTCCAGATCCCTGACTAGTGAGTCAATTTTTAGGTGTCTTTTATTGATTATGTAGTTACCCAGGGTGGCTAACTTTCCAAACGGGACTATAATGGATTTCTTGGTATTGAGTTTTAAGCCATGGCTTTGGCACCAAGCATTCATCTGTATTAGATCTTCCTGAAGGGTGTTCTTATCTTAGGGGATTCAATGACTGCTCCCACTTTGCAATCATCTTTGAACTTGGTTGCCTTTGACATTGGCTTTGACTTCTGAGAAGTAGATACCAGAGAGAAGCCGAGCCAACACAGAGACCTAAGAGACTCCAATGGTGACTGGCCTCTTTGCAGAGATGGCATCACTGATCCTAACCTCTTTGGTAATATCTCTGAGCGAGCTAGCTATCCGACATGTTATAAATGTTATAAAGGGGGTTATATCTAATTTAAAAAGTTTGTTGACAATGCTCAAGTAAGGTTTTATATAAAATGCTTTAGTCAAATCTAGGTAGGCAGTAGGCACTGCTATCTACTTATCATTTTCAATAGTGAACTTTCCACCAGGTACAGTAAGCAAGACCTTTGTTTGACAAAGCCAAACTGGGAAAGATCCAATATCTAGACGTCTCCTATGTCCTTGTTGATAATTTCCATGCTAATTCTTTCCATGGCTTTTCAAATAAGATGAGTCAGACTAATGGGTCTGCAGTTTCCAGGATCTGTTGAAGGTCCTCTCTTATGAAGGGGTTGACTGTCACAGTCCTCCATTCTTGCATCACAAACCCTGTTTTAAGAATATAGTAGATTAGTAAGTCCAGGGATCCTAAGTCATATTTTAGGCTGTTCAGGAGGCATCACAGGATGTTATTGTGGCCTGCTGAAGCTCTGATTTTGGCTTTAGCAAGTGCAGCCCATACATTCTCCCTAATATTGGTTGAAGAGGTTATATTTGAAGGTATTTTTGGGAGATAGCAGAGGTTGAGATGGGGATAAGGTTGGACTGGAATTTATCCACTAATGGGTTTGCTATATTGCCAGGCTCAGTGAATGTAACACCATTAACCACCAGTTCAGCATATTGCTGTGTGCTGCCATTGAGGTTTCTGACATAGCCAAAGAAGGCCTTATGGTTATCTTTCACCTGGGATGCTATCTTAACTTCAAAGTTTGTTTGATGTAATTAGCCCTTATAGTTATTTTTTTTAGTTTATATTTTTATGAGAATTACTCTTGCTTATTTTTGCCATCATTTTTTCCTTTTGTTTTATATTCTGATTAATTTGAGATTGCACCAGGGCAGTTTGTTTCTGGGACTAGTCCTGGGCTTATTTCTGGTAGGCACAGCAGCCTTTGTGCAGCCATTGACATGGCTGTACAGAGTTTCTGAGAAACTTCAGCATAGGCTGCTGTGTTATTGGAGTTTGAAAGGCCAATGAATGTAAAAAAAACATTACTAAATAAAATGCAGTTTGCCTTGGAATCGTTCCTAAATGTTACTGATTTTACTGGGGTTATGGAGTTGATTTTGATTTCAAAGGAGACAGCTTCATGATTGTACCTAATGAGGAAGGATGAGACATTGAGGAGGGCAGTATTCTCCCATATTTAGGAGTACAAGATCCAGTATGTTGGATCCTCTAGTGGGCATATTCACTATTTAGCTGAGGGTGTTTGTATTTGCAAATTCCAGGAATCTCTGTGCCCATTTAGTTGAGGCTGTGTGGGATTTCCAGTCTATAGAGTGGTAATTAAAGTCTCCCATGAAGAGGGTGTCAGGTTGGATGGTAAGTGTCTCCAGTATGTCCATGTATGCATTGTGGACTTCTAGGGACATGGAGGGTGACATATATCTGGCTAAAATATGGTAAGGGATTTTGTCTCTGGTGACCTGCATGTGGAGGACCTCCAGCATATCCTCCTGTTTGACATCAATAGATGCATGTTTGTTATTGATGTATATCGAGACACCTCCACATTTAGACCTTGTCTGCAGTTCATAGGTGGTTATGGGACTATTGACACAAAGGTCTTTATAAGACTAGCAGTGTGTACCTAATATAACACCAAAGAAACCCAATATAAAGGATCTTGCCTAAACTCAAGATCTTAGTTAGCAACAACTGCCCATATCTAGGAGAGTCATAGGTGAAATCCCCCAGCAGGAATTTATGGTTTCCCATCCAGTCATCCAAGCTATGCTTAAACAGGGACAAACAGGAGCTTTGTTTGTTGTGAACTTGTAGCCTATTTCAGAGGAGTGGCAATCTCTGAGAGACATATATATCTCTACAGCAGGTCCTGTTTATGTCACAGGCCAGGTTAAAGTCCCTGGAGTGGGTGACCCTTATCCAATTTGGCTTGTGGATATGCAGCATTTCCATTAGGTTTAGATCCAAGATTGCTCTGCAGGCCAGGTACAACTTTCCTCTAAGTAGTCTGCAAGATACTGAGTACAGTTACAGTGACTTCAGTCTGTTAGTGTATGACATGTGCTGGAGACCCTGAATTTTCTTGGTAAGAAAGCTCTGAGTTATCTCAAGTTGCTAAAGGGGCCTCGTAAGGTACATACCAAAGGGAGCATTGTACTCAATTATTGGCCTAATGAGGGTCGAGTCCAGGGGTATTATGACCTTTTTCACTCTTGAGGCAATGCCTTTGCTAATGAGCTGTGCAACATAGAATGCCTTCCTTACCACAGTAGACACATGGTGGTCAAAGTTTAGGCTACAGTCAACTTGGATTCCCAAGTCTCTCACTACGGATAGTCTGCAGGGATATTGTTTTTACTGAAGGGGTTGATAATGCATTTTTTGCATTGAGTTTGAGTCCATGGCTTTGGCACCAATCATTAGTTTGTGTAAGTCCCTTTTAAAGTATATTGACATTGTTTGGAGATTCAGTGATTCCACCTAATTTGCAATCATCAGCAAACTAAGTTAGCCACAGCTCATCTGTTTTGCACTGAACTTCTCAAAAGTATATTCCAAACAATAGAGGACCCAGCACTGATCCCTGTGGAACCCCACCAGTGACAGGTCTACTGGTTGAGGTAAAGTTCCCAACTTTAACTGAGTGTGATCTGTCGGTGAGCAAGTTAGCAACCCACCTGACAACATAAGGGTTGATATTCAGCTGGGAAACTTTATCATTAATGCCCAACTGCAGGATTGTGTTGAAGCCTTGACTAAGTCAAAGTAGGCTGTATGCACAGATTTGCCTTTGTCCATGACTCTGGTAACATTTTCAAAGAAGTCCACCAGGTTTAACAGGCATGACCTACCTTTGACAAAACCAAGCTGTGTCAGATCAACTATATCCTTATTTATAAGGTCCATGTTGATTTGTTCCATGGCCTTACAGATAAGGCAGGTTAAGCTTATGGGTCTGTATTTCCCAGGGTCTGCTGCAGTACCCCCTCTATGAAGGGTAATGACAGTTGCTGGTTTTCATTCAACAGGGACAAAATCAATACTTAGGCTGTGGCTGAAGACAGTACCTAATGTAGTTGCTAATTCATGATTTAGACCAATTAAATGCAACCTGGGATGCCATCCTGTCCCATAGAGGTTGTGTTTTTGGCCTTGGAGAGAGCATTAATGATTTGCTCTTTGGAGATGTAAGGTGGGGGAAATATAGAGGGAATGCTTTGTGGAATGTTTGGAGGGGGACAGGGGGGTGAAATTTTCACCAAGCCTGTCAGCTAATAGGTTAGCTACCTTTGCAGGATCAGTGTGTGTGATGCCATCCACAGCTAGTTCAGCACACGTCTGGCCCATACGTTTTAGGTTATGAATGTAACTGAAGAATTTCTTATGGTTATCCTTAGCTATGGTTGCTAAATTATTTTTGAAGTTGCCCTCATAGGATTTTGCAAGTTGTCTTCTTTGTTTTTTCAAGCAGAGGAGGGTATTCTTCCAGTGCTGGGACCTCTCTTTTTTATTCTTAGACAGCAACTTCTTCTTCTTCTTGTATAATTTATTAATGCCAGTTGCCCACCAGGTAGGTTTGTTTTTTCTTGAGGATCTTGTTTTTATCCTATCAGGTACATCTGTGTCATTGAAGGGGCCTGTAGCTAATGATGACTTGAATATAGGTCTTACCCACAGTTAGGTGAACTTGGAGTAACTCCATGGGGTTTTCCTGTCTAACCTGTCTAGAGGTGTATTTACCTTTGATGAAGATAGATACTGCTCCTTCGGTTCTCATGCATTCAGTTTGTGGTCTGATGGTGTGAAAGACATTGCAGCCTTGCAAGGCCGGGGTACTGTCTGTGGCCCTGAACCAAGTTTCTCTGACTGACAGACATCAACATCCTCCAGGGAGAGGAACGCTTCCAGAGAGTGCAGTTTCTGATTTAAACTCCTAGCATTTAGCAGCATAACCTTTAATTTATTTGTGAGTTATATTTTCATGTTGGAAATATTGTTCTTGAGACCTTCCTAAAAAAGGAACTATGGGGAGGCAAGTGCCTTAGCCAGTAACCAAAAGCCTAATGGGGACAGGTGAAGACCATCTCTGGCAAAGCAGCTTGGTCTATCAACCATGTCATCTTAAGCTGACAGGAACTGGATTCCCTTAGAATGTCACCAGAAACAAGGCCAATTATTAAAGTCAGTCATTTTTTTGTTTATAATGTGGTATCATCCTAGGTGAAGGTAGAATGCTACTCAAGACAAGGGACATACCTGCCTGGGATACATATTCATAGAGCTCAATCATATCTCTCTTCATATAATTCTGTTAGTTATGTCTCAAGTCATTCACACCAACATGAACTATGACATAGACAGCTGACCATAACCTTCGCCTTGTCCAGCCTGGTGAGTGGGACATCTGTGTGTCTCACAATGGAGTCACCTATAACTACAAAAGTTGGTTTAGATGCGTTTTGCCTTAGGGGCTTATTTGGTGATACACTGGTGCTTCTGTTGTTATGTGTATTGAGTGCTGCAGGCGCTGTATTAGGTGTAGCATGCTTGTGTCTGGAAGTTCTCTGATGTTTAGGTAGGTTTCTGGATGGTTTGTGTGTTGACTACACGGTTTGCGTAGAAGGTATGTAAGTTTAGAACCTGTTCAGTGGTACTCTTCTGTGTGCAAGATAGCAAGAATTCCAGATTCTTAGTATAGATACATCTCTCACAAATTGTACTTGGGTGATTTAGGAGTAGAGCATTGTTAGTGTACATGAGGCAGTTGCTACACTGCCTCAGGATACCTAGGACAATTAAGCTGGTAGGAGAAATGGAGGGAAACTTGCCATCCATAATGCTAGGTTAAATCCTGTTTTCACAGTGGGGAGAGAAAATGGAGGGGTGTGGTACAACTAGGTGCTCTAAACAGGGTCTAAACAAATGGCGCGCTCTATAAAGTGTCTATACTAGTGGGGATTCTCTAAATGGTATGAGACCATTGTAGATTTGGTGATTTTGGGACTGCTTAAGGAGGAAAAGCACAGCTGAGGTGCTGTTTGAGCAGCTAAGCACACATTTGAAGGACTTCTCAGCCAGATCATGGGCAGCTACTAAGGGAAAATGTATCTACTGAAGTTTTTGCGTCTATAACTACCCCCACTGCATGGTATTGTGCAATAGTACACAGAGGTGTGCTAAGCATAAACAGATAAATACAGCGGAGCAGTAGCTGGTCACCTAACTTTGAAGCTGTGTCAAAGAAGCACAAACCCACACAAATGCAGAGCTTATGTAGCAAAAGTGAGCAAACTGATTTAAACAAATTAACCAATAAAAAAGCTCAAAACTGAGCCCTGTGCCAGCAACCTTCAATCAGATGAGTACTAACTGCACTCTCCTGCCACAAGAGTGTAGGGGGGGTGGGCTTCTCCAACAAAAGATAGCCTGGTTTAGTGCTCAGTTTAACAGATAGAGCCAGGTTCAGCAGGTCTGAATCTAGTCTATGCTACAGCAGACAAAAAGTGTGACAAATAAGCAAGAACAGTTTTAAGAAATCAGCAATATAGCACAAATATAGTATAAAAGTGCAGAATACAGTATAAAATTGTACATATGGTTAGCAGAATGGAACAGATTCCTTAGATTGCACAGATAAATACAGCAGGGCAGTGGCTGGTTGCCTATCTCTGTGGAGCTGTGCTAAAACAGTGGGCAAACTGAATTAAACAATGTAGCTAATAAAAAAGCTCAAAACTGAGCCCTGTGCCAGCAACCTTCAATCAGATAAGTCCTAACTGCACTCTCCTGCCACACGGGTACAGGGGGTCCTCTCCAACAAAAGGTAGTCTGGTTTAGTGCTCAACTTAACAAACAGGACCAGATTCATCAGGTCTGAATCTAGTCTATGCTACAGCAGACTAAAAGTGCAACAAATCAGCAAGAAGAGTTTTAAAAAATCAGCAATATAACAAAAATACAGTTTAAAAGTACAAAATACAGTATAACATTGTACTTATGGTTAGCAGAATGCAACAGATTCCTTGGATTGCACAGATGAATACAGCAGAGCAGTGGCTGGTCACCTAAACCTGTTGAGTTGTGGAGCTGTGGAGCTGTGTTAGAATAATGAGTTATTGCTCTAAAAGTCTGGAAGGCACTGAAACCTTGCACTATTGGGGTATTTTCTGGCACTCTAATCCATGCCTCAGTAACTGCACAGATGTCTATATTCTCAAGAGTGAGGAGGGCTTGGAGAGAGTGTAGTTTTTTTTTTTTATTTAGACTCCTGGCATTGAGCAGTAACTCCTTGAGGTTCAGATGAGTTGAATTTTGCTATGTTGGTAGGTTTTGTCAATTGGGCATTGCATAAAAGGCATTATTGGGTTGGATAAAGTTTTAGCCAGTATTTGAAAACCTAGAGGTGACAGTTGCAGATCAACCTTGACAAAGCAATGTGGTCCATTAAACATGTCCTCCCAAGCTGACAAATTTTGGATCCTCTTAGATTGACAGCAGAAACCAGCCAACTGTTAAAATCAATCATCTTTGCTCATACTCTGATATCATCCTTAATGATGGTAATATGTTGCTCAATGCCATGTTCATACCAGCCTGAAATATATAATCTGGGAGCTCCATAATGTGTTTCTTCATAGTCCAGCAAGGTATGTCTGAGGTCATTTTTACTTACATGATAAATCATAGAATCATACTGGTACCTGTGGTGTAATGACCTGAGTGTGTGATTTGATGGATCCTGGCTTTAGATAAGGAACTAACTTAATGACCTGAGTGTGTGATTTGATGGATCCTGGCTTTAGATAAGGAACTAACTTAATGACCTGAGTGTGTGATTTGATGGATCCTGGCTTTAGATAAGGAATTAACTTAATGACCTGAGGGTGTGATTTGATGGATCCTGGCTTCAGATAAGAAACTAACTTAATAACCTGAGTGTGGGATTTGATGGATCCTGGCTTTAGATAAGGAATTAACTTAATGACCTGAGTGTGTGATTTGATGGATCCTGGCTTCAGATAAGAAACTAACTTAATAACCTGAGTGTGTGATTTGGTAGATCCTGGCTTTAGATAAGGAATTAACTTAATGACCTAATGGTGTGATTTGATGGATCCTGGCTTTAGATAAGAAACTAAGTTAATAACCTGAGTGTGGGATTTGATGGATCCTGGCTTTAGATAAGAAACTAACTTAATAACCTGAGTGTGGGATTTGATGGATCCTGGCTTTAGATAAGGAATTAACTTAATGACCTGAGTGTGTGATTTGATGGATCCTGGCTTTAGATAAGGAACTAACTTAATGACCTGAGTGTGTGATTTGATGGATCCTGGCTTTAGATAAGCAATTAACTTAATGACCTGAGGGTGTGATTTGAGGGATCCTGGCTTCAGATAAGAAACTAACTTAATAACCTGAGTGTGGGATTTGATGGATCCTGGCTTTAGATAAGGAATTAACTTAATGACCTGAGTGTGTGATTTGATGGATCCTGGCTTCAGATAAGAAACTAACTTAATAACCTGAGTGTGTGCTTTGATAGATCCTGGCTTTAGATAAGGAATTAACTTAATGACCTAATGGTGTGATTTGATGGATCCTGGCTTTAGATAAGAAACTAAGTTAATAACCTGAGTGTGGGATTTGATGGATCCTGGCTTTAGATAAGAAACTAACTTAATAACCTGAGTGTGGGATTTGATGGATCCTGGCTTTAGATAAGGAATTAACTTAATGACCTGATGGTGTGATTTGATGGATCCTGGCTTTAGATAAGAAACTAACTTAATAACCTGAGTGTGGGATTTGATGGATCCTGGCTTTAGATAAGGAATTAACTTAATGACCTAATGGTGTGATTTGATGGATCCTGGCTTTAGATAAGAAACTAAGTTAATAACCTGAGTGTGGGATTTGATGGATCCTGGCTTTAGATAAGAAACTAACTTAATAACCTGAGTGTGGGATTTGATGGATCCTGGCTTTAGATAAGGAATTAACTTAATGACCTGATGGTGTGATTTGATGGATCCTGGCTTTAGATAAGAAACTAACTTAATAACCTGAGTGTGGGATTTGATGGATCCTGGCTTTAGAGAAGGAACTAACTTTTATCTTCTCCTTGTTTAGCCTGGTTAGAGGGGCATCAATATGTCTTAAAATGGAGCCCCCTATGACAAGAGCCCTGGGAAGTATATTTGCTTGCCTTAGTGCATCATTAGGAATGACAATATATGTGGTGTTAGGTGTTGTTTGTTCTGAGTGTTTTTGATCTTCCTAAGGCATAGCTTTGCCAATGGGCAGTCTAGGGATTCTTTGTTGTTTAGAAAGATATCTTTTAAGTGCCTCTCCAACAAAAGGTAGTCTGGTTTAGTGCTCAACTTAACAAACAGGACCAGATTCATCAGGTCTGAATCTAGTCTATGCTACAGCAGACTAAAAGTGCAACAAATCAGCAAGAAGAGTTTTAAAAAATCAGCAATATAACAAAAATACAGTTTAAAAGTACAAAATACAGTATAACATTGTACTTATGGTTAGCAGAATGCAGCAGATTCCTTGGATTGCACAGATGAATACAGCAGAGCAGTGGCTGGTCACCTAAATCTGTTGAGTTGTGGAGCTGTGGAGCTGTGTTAGAATAATGAGTTATTGCTCTAAAAGTCTGGAAGGCACTGAAACCTTGCACTATTGGGGTATTTTCTGGCACTCTAATCCATGCCTCAGTAACTGCACAGATGTCTATATTCTCAAGAGTGAGGAGGGCTTGGAGAGAGTGTAGTTTTTTTTTTTTATTTAGACTCCTGGCATTGAGCAGTAACTCCTTGAGGTTCAGATGAGTTGAATTTTGCTATGTTGGTAGGTTTTGTCAATTGGGCATTGCCTAAAAAGGCATTATTGGGTTGGATAAAGTTTTAGCCAGTATTTGAAAACCTAGAGGTGACAGTTGCAGATCAACCTTGACAAAGCAATGTGGTCCATTAAACATGTCCTCCCAAGCTGACAAATTTTGGATCCTCTTAGATTGACAGCAGAAACCAGCCAACTGTTAAAATCAATCATCTTTGCTCATACTCTGATATCATCCTTAATGATGGTAATATGTTGCTCAATGCCATGTTCATACCAGCCTGAAATATATAATCTGGGAGCTCCATAATGTGTTTCTTCATAGTCCAGCAAGGTATGTCTGAGGTCATTTTTACTTACATGATAAATCATAGAATCATACTGGTACCTGTGGTGTAATGACCTGAGTGTGTGATTTGATGGATCCTGGCTTTAGATAAGGAACTAACTTAATGACCTGAGTGTGTGATTTGATGGATCCTGGCTTTAGATAAGGAACTAACTTAATGACCTGAGTGTGTGATTTGATGGATCCTGGCTTTAGATAAGGAATTAACATAATGACCTGAGTGTGTGATTTGATGGATCTTGGCTTCAGATAAGAAACTAACTTAATAACCTGAGTGTGTGATTTGGTAGATCCTGGCTTTAGATAAGGAATTAACTTAATGACCTAATGGTGTGATTTGATGGATCCTGGCTTTAGATAAGAAACTAAGTTAATAACCTGAGTGTGGGATTTGATGGATCCTGGCTTTAGATAAGAAACTAACTTAATAACCTGAGTGTGGGATTTGATGGATCCTGGCTTTAGATAAGGAATTAACTTAATGACCTGAGTGTGTGATTTGATGGATCCTGGCTTTAGATAAGGAACTAACTTAATGACCTGAGTGTGTGATTTGATGGATCCTGGCTTTAGATAAGCAATTAACTTAATGACCTGAGGGTGTGATTTGAGGGATCCTGGCTTCAGATAAGAAACTAACTTAATAACCTGAGTGTGTGATTTGATGGATCCTGGCTTCAGATAAGAAACTAACTTAATAACCTGAGTGTGTGCTTTGATAGATCCTGGCTTTAGATAAGGAATTAACTTAATGACCTAATGGTGTGATTTGATGGATCCTGGCTTTAGATAAGAAACTAAGTTAATAACCTGAGTGTGGGATTTGATGGATCCTGGCTTTAGATAAGAAACTAACTTAATAACCTGAGTGTGGGATTTGATGGATCCTGGCTTTAGATAAGGAATTAACTTAATGACCTGATGGTGTGATTTGATGGATCCTGGCTTTAGATAAGAAACTAACTTAATAACCTGAGTGTGGGATTTGATGGATCCTGGCTTTAGATAAGGAATTAACTTAATGACCTAATGGTGTGATTTGATGGATCCTGGCTTTAGATAAGAAACTAAGTTAATAACCTGAGTGTGGGATTTGATGGATCCTGGCTTTAGATAAGAAACTAACTTAATAACCTGAGTGTGGGATTTGATGGATCCTGGCTTTAGATAAGGAATTAACTTAATGACCTGATGGTGTGATTTGATGGATCCTGGCTTTAGATAAGAAACTAACTTAATAACCTGAGTATGGGATTTGATGGATCCTGGCTTTAGAGAAGGAACTAACTTTTATCTTCTCCTTGTTTAGCCTGGTTAGAGGGGCATCAATATGTCTTAAAATGGAGCCCCCTATGACAAGAGCCCTGGGAAGTATATTTGCTTGCCTTAGTGCATCATTAGGAATGACAATATATGTGGTGTTAGGTGTTGTTTGTTCTGAGTGTTTTTGATCTTCCTAAGGCATAGCTTTACCAATGGGCAGTCTAGGGATTCTTTGTTGTTTAGAAAGATATCTTTTAAGTGCCTCGGCAAACATCAGTCTATGTGTGTGTTTTGTGCCATGTGAGGTGGGTGCTGTGTGTGCCATTTTAACAACCTGATGTGTGCTTGTATGGGAGAGTTTAGCCTTCAGTGTCATTGTGTAAGTACACCTCTCACATATTGTGTCTGCTTCTTTAAGGATTAGGTGGTTGGCTGTACTCATGAGACAATTGCTACATTGTCTCAAGATGCCCATATCCAATAGTCTGGCTAGACAGTAGTTAGGAAATTGCATATCCACGTTGTCCAGTCCTTTGATTGGTAGCCTACAAGCAGGTGGTGTATTTGGGTTAGAAGGCTATAAGGGTACTTTATAGGTGCAGACTAATAAGAGTGCTTTATTGTGGCAGATTATGATTAACAGTTCTAAATTCTGCTAACTTTAATGTCTATGTAATTCCAAATTCTACTAAATCTACAGGTATTTGCATTCAAAGTTCTAAGCTACTCTAAGCTTCTCAATGGTAAAGGTATTTAGTCTATATTTGCAGCTTTACAGGATATGGTTTTATGGGTCATTCTATAGGGAAACTTTGTTTTCTAGGTTGTTGGTGCTGCAAAGGGTACTGTTACCCACTGCTGCTCAGTGAGCACCTCCAGTCCAATGCTCCAAATTTATAGCAGCAAAAAAAAAAAAAAAACAGAAAACTAACTAATAAGCCCTTTGGCCAATAAAATAACTACACTATGACACATGATGAATAAATCCAGTCCTTCCTATGTAAAAATGCAATAGAGAAGACCCAAAACTGCAATGTTACCAAATACACATTAAACAATTATCTTGCAATACCTTGCTGAAGGTGAATTCAAGGCAGTCTTACAGTAGAACCAGTTTGACAAAAAGCACAAACAAAAGCAAGAAACAGTAGTGGTCATTCAAAATAACCTAATCTACTGTGATTCAGCAAGCAAAAGTACTTAGCTTTGCCTGGATAGCACTGGATAGAAATGAAACACTTCTGGAATATAGGATAGGATGAAAAGCTTTTCTGAGCTCTGAGAAAATGAGCAAGAGAGAATAAGTAGTAAAGCAGGTTTACTCAAGACCACTACTGTTTTGCTCGATGAATACTCAGGGTCGTGGATATATGGAAAATTGGTTTATGTTTGGCCATTGAAGAAATATTAAATCGAACAGCTGTATATCTCAACAATCATCACTTTTAACAAACAGGCATGTCTTAGAAAATAAAGTCATCAAATGGCCATAGCTGGCCAACATAAAGGAATAGAGATCTACTGCTAGCTTACCGGTAACTTAGCTTTAACAGAACCTGCCCTTTCCTCAATTTAGTGCGACCTTAGGGTTGGTATATCTAATTAGCATGGGGTGTACTATTCCATGTTCATGTTGTAGGGGCCTGCACCCTCCACAGCCCCCCCTAATTATACATACCGACTCTGAGGTTGCACTAAATTGGGGAAAGGCTACCTCTCCATTTGTGTTATACACATACATGCATCCTATGGATAGTGGTATACTAACATCATGCACACCCAACCCAGTTGTCAGGGAACTGAGTACACATTACTTTTTCCTTGATTTATGTGCATGTTAGTATATGTCGCATGACCACACTCCTCATTTTGCAAGTACGTTCATCTCACATCTGCTATTGTTAGACAACTATTAGTATGGATAGCAGAACAGTATTCTGTTAATAATCTGGTCAAAGTAATAGTTCTGTACACATGTAATGTATAGGAAACATACAGAGCTATATACAGTATGTTTCGTGTCCTTCTGAATTACAGTGCATGAATATATACAATCACAGTTTGTGCCATTCACAGCTTGCAGGTTGCTGACACAAATGCTTTCTTCCTGAATGAATACTATTATTGGAATTATTTCACAGGTATGCATGATTCCTTTCAGTGTTTCTACATTGTTCCAGGTGTGTACCTTGCCATCACAACTTCACTACTGTTTCCTTAATACACATAAGGCAATGAAAGGTTTGCAGTTCTTTAACCTGTGTGTATATTCTAACGTCAGTCATGTGGATCTAAATTTGTTCCTTTGATTATACAGACAGTATTGTCAAAATGGCAGAGGAGGTCCATATATCTGCAATAAGGATGTAACTATGCATTCTCGATACACTCATACAACACAACATTTTTCTAAGCTTGTTTCAACAAATGAATAGTGGAAAGCATACAGTATATTTTATAACTGTCTAAACTACTGTATAATATACACTGCTATACAACTCATGCTTTACTGAGACAATTTTATATTTAAAATAGTCTTTCTATCGTTATAAGTACCAACAATTACATTAAAAAATCTCCTTCTGAAATGAATAGGGAAACAGCTTGAGAGTTGAGCACAACTGTTTTCCATGATAGTTGTAATGGGGCCAACAGCATGTCTATTACAGCATATAACTTTCTGTATAAACAACTGTTGTACACTGCCTGCAGTATTTGCGACATCCCCTAATATATCGTTTTGCCTTAACAACTGTTATCTCACCTCTTCAGTTTAACATAATTTTACATGTATTACATTTAACTCCCTTTGTTATACTGTAGCTGTGTCCCTCTGGCATCCTTTTGTCAGCATTTCCTTTTTCTTATGTAAATGTGTTACTGAATGGGCAGGATTATTCTATAGTTGTTAATGAATTAATTACTGTTGTGTGGACATTCATCTAGTATATATAATTACACAGTCCTCTTTAAGTTCTCACTGCCTCTACATTATGTACTTCAAGTTGCCCTTGCCTTGTATTGTGCTGTCCATGCATGCTCGCTTAATGGGGTTGAGAACATTTACATCCTGCTGTTTATATTGAGTACTCAGTCCTCTGTACACTACTGCATGACCACTAGCAGGTGTTCTGGCCATGAACAGGTGCTGCTTAATGTGCAGCCTTGCTTAGCAGCTTGCATATTCAGTGAGCACTGTTACTTGTCATGCTAACATAAACGGAACATGTAGGCTTAGTGCAACATGTACACATCAGGTAATGAACTCACAACACAATCTATTTCTGTTTTCAATACACCCCTTATATATTTATATACTCTCTTTGTTTACACATTTCCATTTGTACAAAATCAAGTTCCTTACAATGACTCTTTGGATATTTTCCCTCCATTTTTCTAAAATTACAAATCAAATCTCCCATCATAATAATTTCCATTTCTGGCATCAAAAACTTATTTCCTTAAACAATTTATTTCTTTTCTTTTTAATCATATAAGCATACAGACCTAGTAATCTCTTTTTCAACTTCTAATATGACATACCAATTATCTTCTTGGCCTATTAATACATCTGGAATGTTTATATTTTCCTTTTAAAACATCATTACCACCCTGAACTCAAATCTTCTCTGAACGACTATTTCATTTATCTACCCCATGTAAGCTCTGCTTGCTTTCCCTGACTTTCATTTAACTATCTTGCATCCTGTAGACAAATTACATCACATTTTATTCCTTACAAGATACTAAAAAATTCAGCTGTTTTTATCATTTATCATACTGATAAAATTCACAGACAAAATTCTGATATTAACCTTTTTTGCATTGTTTTAATGCTAATTTCTTTTTCTTTTCTTTACTCTTTTCAGTATTCTCCCATTCTTCATCTTCCTCTCCTTCTTCCATGTCTACTTTTTCCTGACTTAAAGTTTCAAAAACATTTTCAGGTTCTACATTTAAACCTATCTCCAGCTCATTATTATTTTGTATTATTTCTTTCAACACACATTCCTTTTTCACTGTTTTTCTGTCATAGTTTTTCATACCCAAAGTCATATAGTCTTGTATTTTATTTTTATCACAGTTAAACCAGTAATATTCTTTACTATTACATCTACAATATTTTTACAATTATTTGCAATATGACCAATCTGTCCACATTGAAAAAATTTTGTTTTAGTATATTCAATTGCCAAATCATCCCCTCCCCCACAGTGATAACAGGTCTTGGATTTCCCCAATACTTCAACATTGCTTTCTTTCCATTGGCAATAACTATATTTGGTAAATGCATTATTTCACCATTTTTACATTTGTATCATCTCCTGACACCAAGTCCATAATGATCTTTGATCAACATTTTTTTTAATATTCAAAACATGCTTACTTTGTCTTCTAGAAAATTTCTTACTTCAAATTCAGTAATTTTCGATGCTCTGAAGCATAAATTAACTCTTCTTTTTAACACCCCCAATTCCTTTCACAACATAATTAAACCATGGTTCTTGTTCCTTCTTATCATCATATGCAGACAAATTTCTGCCTGCAAAAAAGTATCTGATGTTACTACACAGAATATGTCCTTATCAATGTGTATATACACAGAATACGTCCTTATCAATGTGTATATACACAGAATATGTCCTTATCAATATGTATATACACAGAATATGTCCTTATCAATGTGTATATACACAAAATACGTCCTTATCAATGTGTATATACACAGAATACGTCCTTATCAATGTGTATATACACAGAATACGTCCTTATCAATGTGTATATACACAGAACACGTCCTTATCAATATGTATATACACAGAACACGTCCTTATCAATATGTATATACACATAATATGTCCTTATCAATGTGTATATACACAGAATATGTCCTTATCAATGTGTATATACACAGAATATGTCCTTATCAATGTGTATATACACAGTATACGTCCTTATCAATGTGTATATACACAGAACACGTCCTTATCAATATGTATATACACAGAACACGTCCTTATCAATATGTATATACACATAATATGTCCTTATCAATGTGTATATACACAGAATACGTCCTTATCAATATGTATATACACAGAATACGTCCTTATCAATGTGTATATACACAGAATACGTCCTTATCAATGTGTATATACACAGAATACGTCCTTATCAATGTGTATAGATGTTCTTATTTCCTCTTCTTTAACAGAAAGTGGAACCATTATTTCCTCCCAAAAAAATATCAATTGCAGAATCTTTTTTATTTTCAGTCCTTCTTACAGGTCTCTGTCTTTCAAAAACTTCACTATTTTCATCACTTTTTTTGTATTTTCCATGGTCCCTGTAGTCACAGATGCATACGTTTTAACAGTTACTTGTTCGGTATTTTCATTACAAAATACTCATTTCTCAGGACAGTCAAAAGTATCTGCTTCACTACCAGATGAAGCATCCTGTTCCTTGTCCACCCTCTTATTACCTGTGTCCACCCATGACACAGCAACCTCGTCTCATGGTTCCTCTTCATCAGACATTTTGCATAATGTCTGCATATCCAGCCCTCCTTGCAAACTGATAACTTGCAAATGTGATAAATGTTTTCCACACTTTTTGTATCCATCTGGGAAATTCCTTCAACAAAATCAGCATGAACTTTGTGACTGCAGCCTCATCTCAAAAACCTTTCACACACTTTACTTCCTGTCATTCATACACCACCTCAGCTCGACACTCCTTTCTGGTCTTGGTACTCTGGCTATATGACCGATAAACTAGTTGGGGAGGTTCCAAAATGCACTGACCAAATTTTGGGTCTATGTTCGCACAACGAAGAAAAACTCATAGAATGGCTATTCCATGAACAGTAATCCCAGAACACTGCTTTCATAGAAGAGTGAACTCATCATTAAAACAAAAAAATAATTGAAAGGTAATAGTTGACCAACAACAAGTATGTAACCCATGAAGGTGGGGGCTGCGCCCCCCATACCAATCAATGCACCCCCCCAACTATATATGCCTACTCTGAGATTGCAGTACAGTAGAGAAAAGGGCACATTTTACAAGATTTTGTTTAGTTTACCTTATACAGTGTGGTACTTCTTCATTGTTGGACAACTTATTACCTTTCAATGATTTTTTTGTACAATGATTTCACTCTTCGATGAATGTGATGTTCACAGATTATTGTTCATGGAATAGACATGCAATGAAGTTTTTCTTAGATGTGTAAACATATACCCCCAAATTTACCCTAGTAGTATAAATACCACCTCAGGTCTCCTCTGAAAAAAGGATATTAACCTAATAGGATTAACATGGTCAACAAAGGATAAATAAAAAAACAATGTGTGATATTATACATTTCTATGTACAACAGTAATTTTATATTTTAACAATAATACTGTATAATTTACATAATGTTAAAATAGTATCATACATTATTAATGTGCTGTATGTTTTACTAATAATTTTCTCAAAACATTAAAACAGCACTGCTGAGTATTACCTTATACAAAGTGCTAATTTACTGCATTATACCACCACAATATATTATGCATGCAAGAAATAATACTGCCTTGCATTCTTTGTACTATGCTATGATTATTCTACAACATTGCACAACAGGTTAATCTTTACTAAAGCATTTTACTTCTAAGCACCACTTACAAAAAAATGAAAAATGATGAGCTTACCTCAACCTGGCCAAGGCGTTTGATACAATAGCCCATTATGGCATTAAACATAAGATGACTAATTAGGTATAAACATTTATTACCTACTGGATAGCCAAATGGCTCATTGATAAGACACAGGAGCTCAAAATTGGTGAGACCACCTCAAGCAAGAGGCCAATCACTAGCAGAGTTCCCCAGGGCTCTGTACTGGGCCTACTCCTTTTTGCCATCTATTTCTCTGAACTGAAAGAAAATGCTGAAAGTTTATGGCTGACTAAATTTGCAGATAATTGCAAGCTGTGAGTTATTATTGACTCCCCTACAGACACTAGCATTCTTCAAGAAGTGCTGTCTCTAATAAACAAATGGTGCCAAAGCAATGGTCTCAAACTCAATGCTAAGAAATCATAATGGTACCTTTTGGAAAATCAAGCATCCCTGCTAATTACCATGTTGATAATACACCCCTAAGAGTTGACCCAGTGGTCAGGGATCTTGGTACACATGTAGACAGTAGCTTTACCTTCGGCCACCATGTGGTCACAGTAATGAAGAAATCTTTTTATGTTGCACAACATAAGAGTAAAGGCATGACCTCTAGGTCCAAAGAGGTCATTATCCCACTGCACTCTGTCCTTATCAGACCAATCATAGAGTACAGTGCTCCCTTTGGTATGTAACTGACCAGGGATATGCAGCAACTAGAGTGACCTCAGAGGTTCCTTACAAAAAGAATATGAGGCATATCAAACCTGCCTTATGCAGACAGCCTTAAAGCCCTTTCCCTCTGCTCAGTCTCCTATAGATTGCTGACAGGTGATCTATTCCTGTCTTACAAGGCATCCACAAACCCCACACTTATGAATCTTCTTTGTAAGTCAAACAATACCAGAAATACAAGGTCTAGGGAACTGAATTTTGTCTGTGACTTAAGCAGAATCCACAGAAGAGACAAATAGGTGTCCCCGAGATTGCCTCTCCTATGGAACAGTCATCCATGTGAAGCTGAGTTTGTTTATCATCCAATTTAAGTACAACCTAGACCAGTGAATGGGGAACAGGAAATTTACACTGGGCCTGGCACCCATGTCCCTTATTGGCAGAAGACGCTTATAAATGCCTGTTCCTAAATGTCGCATTTGGATATAGGATGTCATTATTCTTTTGGAAAAACTTGGCTAGTCTTAGAAGAGCCCCACAGTTCATTCACCTAGTAATAATCTGTGAGTCTATGAAAAATAAAAACAATGTACAAAAACATGAAAGAAGAAGAAGAATAAAGATTAATAGTAAAATGTTAAAAATGCCACAAATAAACTAGGCAAGCAAAACACATCAGCAAAGAGGGGATGTCAAAGTCTGCACTAATCAATCAAAGTAAAATAAAACAGAAAAAAGCTAAAACTTACTATGGCCTAGGGAAGGCAACACAGAAATAATTAGCTACACTGTTAAATACCAGATGAAAAGATAGATCATTTAGGGCCTGTGGAAACTAGGCAGGTGGAGCACTCTAAGCCATCAAGGTAGTAAGTTACACAGATGTCAAACCTGCATGTAGCATAGAAGAAACTAGCTGTACCCAAACACATCTGTGGAGCCACAAGCAGCCCCAAGGAGGCAGAGTGTAAAACCTTATGATGGCAGTATAGTAAATGAGTCAAGAATGAACCACCATGGACACCCAAAAAAACTCTTAAAATCCTTTTAAAATCCTTTATTAAAACGATCTCTTGATAAAAAGGAAAATTTTGCAGCAAATTCCTTCTAGAAAAATGCGTAAAGACACAAAAAGGTACACCATTCAAGATGGATAAGCGCTTTCAGGTTCTCCCTTCCTTAGATCCTGTTGCAACTGTAAAAAGGTGTTCCATTTAAAGAAGGCTTGACCAGTCAAGACATTCACACAAACTGACACCTCCAGTACAAGCCAGAGGCAAAACATCCTGTCAGAAACATGATGGAAAAAATACACCCTCCCTGAGATCAAGTCAGTGGAAAAACTTTAAGTACAAATTAAGGCATTGCTTCATTGGGTATGCATTTACTTATATAAGTAAAAACTGCTCAAATAGAGCAAATACCAGTCCTCTTTCTTCAGAAAGGATAAAAAATTAATGCAACACCTTAATTTAAAAAGAATATGTTAAATAAATTGTAAAATAATAGGTCAGCACTCTGTTTCAATAAAGTATGTCTTGTCACATGGAGGGCAGTTGTTCACAGTACATGAACCATAGCTGAACAGCCTAGACCAATTACAGTGCCTAAATGAGCCAACACCTCCAGCTCATGTCAATAAGGTGTTTCTCTGCAGGGAGTAAGAAAGGGGGGGGGTAGGGGAACACACTTTTCCTTAGCTCAAAGCAGGCTAAAAAAGTAAGGGCGAAAGAGCACACTTTTCTTTAACTCAGATCAGTGACAAACTTTAAAGTGTTTGGTTTTTAAAATAGGTTTTAATACCACACCATTAAGTCCAAGTTCACAATCAGCTCGTAGATTGATGATCCAGTCAATTTCAGCAACTTCAGTGCGATTCTGCACATCTCCTCCCCTTATGTTTTCAGGAATTAGCTGTAGCACCATAAACTTGAAGGCGTGTGCAGGATGCATTTTAACATATTGCGCTGAAGCATTGGTCTTTTCTGAATGGGCAATGTCATGTATATGGTGAAGAATTATTTCTTTAAATTGGCAATCTGTCTTCCCTATATATAAAAAAAACAAAACAAAAAACAGTAGAAGGATGCTCCAATTTAGCTCGCTCAGCAAAATACAACTAAAAACAAAAGATAAGCGATGCTCCACACCATAAAACTTGACTAAACAATTTATTTAAGACTATGATAGCGACAAAACAACAAACAGAAATACAGAGGACAAGTGCTTTCAGCTACTAAAGCCTTCTTCAGATCCACATTCAAAAACCACTTCAACATAATATAAAGCTTCTATCAACCAATGACAAATAATATGTAAATATCATGTTTTAGCCTAACCAGTAAAGGTGCTTATACAAGCAACTTTATCATCCAATGTACTTGATTATTCTAATGAACTTTACCTAACCAATAAAGGTAAGGATGTAAATCAGACTTCACTTTCCTAAATATCATTGGCTTAAGCTAGCCAATAGAAGTAAAAATGTAAATCAAACTTCTCTTCTGTATGGATCGATAGTTCACATCACATTTATATAAGAAACTACTTGCCAATATCATTTTCTAATACTTTAGTAGTTAAAATACCTATAATATGCAAAATTCACTTAATAAAAATGCACCCTTAAAAGCATATATTAAAACATAAGCAAGCCTTACATTTGCTAAAATCTAAATACTTAAAATTAATGCATTGGCCGCGAATCGAACCCGAACCTCCCACGTGGTAGGCGAAAATTCTACCACTAAACTATTTTGAATTATATAAATAAATAAATAATTTCAAACAAATTAAATGAAAGAGCACTGGTATAAAATAATCTTACACACATTTGATAAAGCAGTCTCTAGCTTAAATGCTTAAAATTAATGCAACAACCAGGAATCAAACCCAACTCTCCCACAAGGCAGGCGAACATTCTACCACTAAGCCACTTTGAATTTTGTAAATAAATAATTTCAGGCAAATTAAATGTAAATGCACTAATATAGAATAATCTTAGATCACTTAATAAAAATATAGCACATAATAGAGCAATATCAGGCTTAGCAATTATTAAAAACTAAATACTTAAGACATAAGAGCTCCTTGATGAAAAAAAACTGACAAAATCAATAGAGGCATAAAGGTGTCTTCTTATGAATTATTTCAGCAGCTGATAAAAGCATAAGTCTTAATCTTCATTCTAAAGTCAAAGCCTATATTTAGTTCCCATTTCATAGTTCATCCATAGACACTAAAACATGATGATAATATAATGGAAGATATAATGAGCAGAATATAAACTACGCAACTAAAAAAATATAAACCATATTTATACTAGCTGGGCTAAGAGGTAAACTGAACAGTTTTTCTGTTCTTTAAAAATGGCTTGATTGGTACACTTCCATTCAATCCTGGAGGGTGGTCGGCCCGCAGTCTCATAATCCACTTGGATTCCTCACGTTCAGTCAGATTAACTAAATCACCTTCTCTTTCATTAGGTTTTAGCTGCGATATAATCATGAAAAGAAAATTATGACCTTCATTCCTTTTTATATGGGCAAATAGTGCATTGGTTTCTTTCTTGTCCTTATATCTGACAGATGTTTGGAAATTCGTTCTTTCATTTTCATGTTGGTTTTGCCTACATAAAAAGCAGTTCAAACTGTACAGGTAGCGATATAAATCACATTTCTACTATCACAGTTAGAACTACCAAAAATATAAGATACATTCCCTGTATTGGGGTGTGTAAATGATTTAGTACAATTCATTACACAGCAAGTTTTGCAAAACCCACATTTTTGGTTCCTATGGAACTCTCTTTTTTTATCTTTCTACCAGGATAAGGACCTTCATTATAGCATAGTAGTCTTTTCAAATTTTTCTTATTTTTGAATTGGAAGGTTGGACATGACCCTACTATACCTTTTATCTTGGTATCAGCAGTCAGAACCAGCCAGTACTTCTTAATCACTTGGCATATGGCATTATGATCAGAACCAAAAGTCAAGCCAATCCTCATATAATTCATATATTTTATATTGGCAGGATAGATCTCCTTTCCTGCCTTTCTAGTTGAATACAGAGGTCTTCCTTTATTATGTCTCAAACCAATGGCTTCCGCTGCATTGGAATTAACCCTCTTCCAAGTAAGACACACCTATCACACCTATCACTGTGGCTGATATATGTGAGACATATTTAAGCTCTTAGGGTATTTGCATATCTATTTGATGACACTGTACAGGCCACTCCTAATAGCCTGGCACTTGGTCAAACTACCATTTGGATTAATAGTAACATTACATAGTAGGAATGGACATCCTTTGTTAAGGGCCTTAAAGTAGCTAATAAGGAGCAGGCTGGCGGCAGTGAAAGCTACCTTATAGTCTGGGCAGAAGGGGGCATAGCTAGTAAACCTTATGCCAGCCTTTCCCAGGTGTGTGTGCGTGTTTGTGTAGAAATCAGATCTCAAAATGTGTATGTCAGCTACTTGGGCAGGGACACAAAGCACTGGTTAGACAGAGAATGTGCTGGCGGTCTAAGCTTGGCTACTCATCTGAGATCTCAACTCTATAGCTGTGCCAGTGGGGAGTCTTATTGGGGATCTGCAGAAAGAGGTAGAAACCAGCCCCAGACTGACTGTGGTCTCTATGTGCTCTTAAGGGAAATTGTACTTTACTGTGTGTGTACTTGTCACCCTCCTGGTGTGCACGTTCCCCACTGTTGCCAGTGGTGAAGATTAAGCCTCCTTGATTACTGGGCCAGTGCAGGGGCATCACAGTTTTTTTGGGAGGTATGCTCTGCTATTCTGTGGACACAAATTCACTTATTTTCATATGTAAGCAAAACTCTGCTTCACTTCATTCCCCAACAAAGTTCCAGCTTTTTAAAACTGACAAAAATAACAGTAATGTGACTTGCCTTCTCTGCCTTTTGTTGAAGTGTTAAAATCACAACTATTGGGTTCAACAATCAAATACCAGACTGCAAATCTGACACCACAGGCAAAGTATATCTTTTTAGTGCTGTACAAAGTGGGTCGAGCTACTCCAAATATTTTCTGACTGCTGAACATTGTATCAACATAATTATACAGTCCACATGAATTGCTTTTCATCACCAATGGCTACCTGTCCTAACTTGACTTTTTTCTTTAATTTCTGCTGGATAGGTGTACTCCCTATGCAATAGCATGAAATAGGTAAAAAACTAGTAGTTGGATTCTACAATATGTCCATTACCCACTGATAACACTGACTCAAGAATACTGTCTCATAGTCTTTCCAACATCTGCCTTCTAAAAGTGTTTCAAGCTGTCAAAGAGGGATAGAAACTTACAGAGCTTATCCTTACTTTTAATAACCTCAGATATATGGTTTGTTACCTTTCCAAAACAACAAATGCTTACTGAATGAGTGAAAGTGAAAGCTCCAATGACATCTTCTTTTTTATTTTGTTGTAACATGATGTAAGCTGCAAATATTCGCAGAAGTGTAACTCTGGTACAGATTATCTGTCTCACATGATAGAAATTGCAGTGTGCACCTTTATATTGTTATGAAGGAAAAAAAAAAAACAGTAGGTAGACAATACGTTTAAAAAAGCCTGTTGACATCTGCAAGATGTTAAAGCATTGGGGGCACTTAACACCAAACAAATAAATTAATAAATAAAGAAACAAATTAACACTGCACATGTGCACAAGTGTGTGTGACTGTATGTGTGTGTGTGTGAGTATGTGTGACTGTGTGTGTGTGTGTGTGTGTGTGTGTGTGTGTGTGTGTGTGTGTGTGTGTGTGTGTGCATGTGTCTGTGTGTTTGTGTATGTGCTGATACTCATGTATATCAATAGATGTTAGAGGACAACAGCTGAAAGATAAGGCTGTTCCACATTTCAGGTTTCTAGGCATCATGGTTTAATTTGTTTAGGAGTCATGAGACTGATGAAGAATAACATGAAAAGAGGGACTTCACTTTTAAGGAACCTGACCATTTAGGGCAGACTGTTCTGACTCTTAATACTGCAGTAGGTAACAACTTCTAGCTCACAAACCTACCTGAAAGCTTAAGCAGGGGGGCAAGCCCCCTGCACCCACCCCCCCCTGCACTTTAAATATACCAACTCTGAGATTGCACTACAGTGCAGACAATGGAAAACTTCCATTGCCACACTGTACGGGGATCTCTGTTGAAACGTTTGAACTTTTAACAGTTCAATAATATGGTGTCGACAATATGACGTTCAAACTTTTAAAAGTTTGACAACATGATAGGAACCCTATATATTTATACACACACACACACACACACACATATATATATATATATATATATATATATATATATATATCAATAGATAGACAGAAATATATAGATAGTTATAGATATATGGGTCTATATCAGATAATCAAACTTTTAAAAGTCCGAAGACCATATGATCGAGACCATATCTTTGAACTCTTAAAAGTTCGAAAATCAAATTTAAAAAAAAAAAAAAAAAAAAAAACCTACCTGAAAGCTTAAGCAGGGGGGCAAGCCCCCTGCACCCCCCCCCCCTTGCACTTTAAATATACCAACTCTGAGATTGCACTACAGTGCAGACAATGGAAAACTTCCATTGCCACACTGTACGGGGATCTCTGTTGAAACGTTTGAACTTTTAACAGTTCAATAATATGGTGTCGACAATATGACGTTCAAACTTTTAAAAGTTTGACAACATGATAGGAACCCTATATATTTATACACACACACACACACACACATACATATATATATATATATATATATATATATATATATATATATAGTCCTTCCCCTTTAAACATCTTGCAGGTTGTAATCAAGCTCTTTGTTTGTGTTTTTACTTGTCCTTGTAAATTTTGATCTTGCAGTTTCCTTCTAACAATATTATTAATCCAATATTGCGCTAAATAATTCTGTGCTATTGGAACATATTCAGTCATTTTAACCTTTGTACATGCAGGAAATGCTGTTACCTTTATCATTTTTTACAGTCCTGCTATGACTGCGCACAGAATTCTGGACAAAGTATACATTATAGTGGTCATATTCAACTAGTCTATTCATTGGGAGCAAACAATCCCTCACTTGTTGAAATGGGCACTGTTTCCTTTCAGATCAAGGCAAGACTATTGAAATCTCAAAGATTACCACTTGATAATAAGAAATCCCCTGTATCCTACTCAAAATTAGTTTGTATGTTACAAATTGTTACTTCTGTTGGGGGTTAATAATGCTAGGATTATGCTCATGGTTCACTAGTGCTCCCAGAAAATATTTTATGTCATTTCTTATATTCTGAATATTCATAACTTATTTAAATATGAGACTATGCTTTCTCTATACAAATGTTGGATTTATCTTATCTTTCATTAGTATAGTGGCCCATATAGCTTTTATGTTACTGCTTGATATGAAATTGCTCAGCCTCCCAGTTTAAGGTATAAATGTTTTTTTTTTTTTTTTTTTTGCTGTTGCTTGTCGCATATAGATTTTTTATGCATATGCAATATTTGTTATATTTGCAAGACAGGTTTCCACAATTTGTCACTTGTCTACTTATACATTTTCTTTACTGTTGTTAAGCTCAGGTTCATTTGTTGGAAGGATCTGTGTACTACAGTGTGGCTTACAAGCAGTTGTGCTTTGAAGTGTGTAGTCTTTAAGGGTCATAACAGATCTGGTCTATACATCTGAATGGAGGTTAGGAACTCCTAAGCCTCACTTTTATGTGTGGTAGTAGACCTTTGCCTGGTGACTTTAAGCTGATTTCCATTTCTCAATAATAATATGAATTTTTGTAGAGAATTTGTCCCTTTGGATTGTAATAATTGTGAGATTGACTTTACTATTGTTATTCCAGTTCGCAATTAAAAGTTGTGGCTTGACTGTTGTTGAGATTTTTGACTGCATATTTATGTTGGTTTAACATGCTAATCAACAGATACAGAGCATTGTCTACTATTTTTGTTTGTTGTAATTTATACTGATATTCTTACACAAGCATTACTTTTTGAAAATCCTGGAATGTGTGGATTGAGGAGTGGACAAACATTTACGTTTTTTCAGAAATACAAAATATTGCTGGTATGGATTTACAGCAACTTCAGCAATGCCCATGCTTATTTAATGCTGACTCAATTGTTTTACTGTGTTTTCCTATTAGTGTGTGACTGAAGTGGCCCATTCTTTTTTTTAAAAGACCCAAGTGCAGTTAGTTCACAATAATGGAGAAACAATTTTATGGGTGATAAAAGTGAAAGGTGTCCCAGCCCCTTGAAATTCCTTCAAGTCCCTGCTTACAATGAATGAATCACTAAATTGTTGAGCAATTACAGTTTTTTTTTCCTTTAAAAGAAATAGCAATGGAGGGTGTCCTGTTTCCATTGCTTGCTTGCTAAAGCAGTGATGTACTGTGTAACCCTGGGAATGCAAGTCCCATACACATGCATGGAAAATAATTTTCTTGGGTGGCAAAAGCCAGGGTACCTTTTTGGCTGGGCTGGTACAGGCCCCAGGGCCGATAGCCTAGTACCTACCTATGAACCTATGAACCTATGTGCAGTACATCATCAAAGGGCAGAATCAGGAAACAACACCAAAGAACACCACAGTGCCGTTATACAAAGATATTATTTAAGAAAATTAAGTCATTCTTTCTTAAATAATGCAATGTATAATAGCAGTAACTGACTCTGTGGTATGGTATATTGAAGATTTACCCATGCTTGGCTTTGTTTAATCACTCAGGCTTTTCCCTCATGATTAAACTACACCAACCATGGGTAAATCTTCATATACCACACCTAGATCATCAGTTATTGCTCTACTAATTAATGTTAATACAGTTATAGAATATCTATATCTTAACAGATAAAATACACACAGACATAAACACACACACACACACACACACACATACACACACACACACACTTGCAATATTAACAAATTGTGATGTGTATCAAGCAATTGTAGATGTATTTAAATATATTTGGGGCTGTAAGCAATGAAAAATGCGGGTATTACATGAGCTGTTAAAATCTGGTAATTCCACTTTAATTATAAGAATATTACTATTTGAAAAATATAAATTCTAATTGGAGTAAGGCATGGTTTACATTTGAATGGAAAATAACTTTAATTTAAATGATATTTTTGCCAGAAGTTTATATAAGCTTCAGAATACATCCTTAATGTCTAATAAAACAAATTTTAAAGAAATAAACAAAATTGTTATCCATTTTTGTTGACCTTAACCAACTTTGAAATGCTTTTTAGCGTCATAATAGATCAGGGAAAAATGTAAGCATCGCACTCCCAGATATAAATCTTATGCTATGGTATCTGTATTCAATGTTATATCACACTGGTTAGACATAACGTACGCTGTAAAATGGAAAATGTTATATAAATAGTTCAGTGATGAGGAAACTTTTAATATATCACAACACTATTTTAATATTCTAGAAAATACAACGTTGTAAATCTGAAATTAATATATACAAATGTGCATTTCTACTACTGCATCTTGGTAGATATATAAATATTATCTTTAAACACTAGAAATGTCATATATAAATGTATGACATTAAAATGTATTTATATAGTTGTACGATTTTCTTTACACTGGGATTTCAGGAAGAGTCTAATGTTATAAAGTTGATAAAACTGGAACTTAAGGATTTGTCTTATTGTCTGATTGTTTAAAAGGGACTGCAGGTTTATCAACTGACACTGTTGCTCATAAATGCAGATTTGAATCTGAAGACTAATTATTGGTAAACAATGCACTTAGTTTATCTTCAAAGACATTACAATATGAATGAAGAAAACACAATAATCTACACATTTTTGAAATGTAAGCAATATGCATTACATAGAGTATACATTATTAAATGAAACAATAATGAGTTTAATTTTATTAAAATTATAGAAAATTATTTATCTCATAAATAAATTAGGCCAAATTCTTATTGGGTTCTTTAATGAACATAATTATCAAAACATAAGTAATAAAGATAAAGGCAGGGTATAAAATTCAGTCAGCAGTACATTGTCATCATTAGTTTAGATAATATTTTCTTGGGAATTTATATACAGAGCCTTGCTCCTTCACTCCAGAAAGATGTTAGACAATATATGTAAAAAGGACAGAACCATTTCCATGGAAAATAGGGAGAAATGCATCACCATATAGGTTAAATGAGCTTGATTAGTGGTTTAGGTGCCTGTAGATGTTAGCCAAGGAAGAAAGGAGTGAGCAGCTATTGGTGGCTCAACCATCTTCAGGGAGAAAGGCAGCTTGGCTCACCTCATAGGATGACACAATGGGATCATTAGGTGTCATGCTAGATATTACCCAAAGACAACGTCAGTCAAACCTGTGCAATTACATTGTTTAGCACCATTAATCTAGTGAGAATTTGGAGTGTAGAAGCATGTTACCCATGGCAGGCTTGGCTGATGTGCCAAGGGAAGAGGAGGTTCTCCAAATGAGCAGATGGTAGGGCTCCCCTGCATGGCCAAAAAGCTGGCCTATGCCCTACAACTGACTGTCACCAAGAAGCTCACCAGAGGCTTCTGAAAAGGAACAATTGGGCTTTACAGTTCTTTCCTTCTTCAGGAATGCCCAGGACTCATTGCCATGGAACAAATGAGCCAATTAAGTTTCAGTAGTGGAAACAATGGGCAGAATCTTGCAAGCAGAAAACATATAAGTAAATAGGATGAATAATACAATAATTATACTGGATTAGTCAACTGATATACATCTGATAAGAATGGTTATTAATTATAATTGGAAGATATTGAAAGATAATCTATAGTATGGTAGGCAGAAGGAGAATTACCATTATTTCTTTATAAAAACAATATGAACTTTAAGATGAGTTTTGGACAAGGATAAAGATGTAAGTTTGAATTAAATATTAAGAAGAGAGGTATATATTTATGTGGTTCATGTAATTATTGTAGATACATTTTAGAAATAAGGACTTAAATATAATATTTGAGGCAGAATAATATTATAACTGTAATAGAGAAAATGTGGGCCATGCAGCTCAATACAACTGTTGTTCAGATTTTTATGTGGGCAGAGCAACTAGAAAAAAATGGTTTAAGAATTAGGAACCATTTATCTGTAATAAAAACAAAAACAATTACAATGTATTATAGGGGCATACAATGGCATGCATAAAGTGGAAAAAGCTTTTGTTTTTTATAGTAGAACAGCTTAGAGCAACTGAAAGATTAGGTGACCTTAAAAATATTTTAGATAGAAAAGAGCTCTACTGGCAAATATGCATCAGATAATACTTCACCCTTGGTCTCAATGAAGTTGTTAGCATTAAGCCACACTTAAGACATTCAAACTTAAGGTAGAAGAGGTAAAAAAATTAATGCTCTGCATGTTAAGAAAATAAATATTTTTATATAATTTCTTTTCTCCATAAAGTATTTTATTACATTTTTTGTATAAATGTGTTTTAACATGTCCTAAGATTCAAAACAACTGTGATTGTAATTTCCACTAGCCCTCCTCTATTTACTGTGCATGCATCATGAGACACAAAGCCCACTGTAGCAGAAACTGCAGAGAGAGCATATAGGAGTATGATATGGCCACAGGTACATAATAGCAACAATAGCTGTCATCTGTCATGCACAAGCTGTACAATCTCACACACACACAGTCACAGCAAGAAAAAGAAGTTAATGTGGCAATCTTACACAGCCATGAAGCTAGTGTGCTGATCTGTTTTTGACCCAGCGATATATATGTAAGCACATATGTATATGTGTGTGTGTGTGTGTGTGTGTGTGTGTGTGCGCGCGAGTGTGTGTGTGTGTGTGTGTGTGTGTGTGTGTGTGTGTGTGTGTGTGTGTGTGTGTGTGTGCGAGTGTGTGTGTGTGTGTGTGTGTGTGTGTGTGTGTGTGTGTGTGTGTGTGTGTGTGTGTGTGTGTGTGTGTGTGTGTGTGTGTGTGTGTGTGTGTGTGTGTGTGCCTCTCTCTCCCTCTCTGCAGGGAAGATAGTAAGGGAATAATGATGAAGGGAGGAGGGTTGCAGCAGGTATTAGATCTATACAAAAAAGAAGTAACACAGACAACTCTACAAAAGGAGGTGTGAATACTATGAAGAATGTGGAAGACAATGGATAATGCCACATTAGACACACAGAGGAAAGACAGTGGTACTACAAAGGTGGTGGAGTTGAGTGTTGCAAATGGAGACACCAGTGGCTGTGATGCTGCTAGTGGTGGAGTAGTAGCCACTGGTGGTGGTGCAACAGGCCTGGATGGTGGCAGGATTGCTGGTCTTGATGTTGCTCCTTATAAACTTCAAATAGCCAAAGAGGGAAAAAAATAAAACATACATCGGTAAAAGAGAGAAAAGTAGAAATACAATGACAAAATGAAGGTGCAGCATCATCAGAGTCTGACCACTTTACCGGTACTATAATGCAGAGGTATGGAACAACTACCCAACTTTAATAGTGACGTGCCTACATGCAATCCCTATTGGGAGGTGAATCGTCAACCTTCTTCCCTTGTATTGTCTAAGGTACTTCATTTACAGGCTGAGCTGCAGCAGCAGTCGCAGCCTTTAGGGGAAATGCACAGTAAATGTGTGCCACACACTTGCAGAATGAAATAATAAAAAAAACAAAAGCACTCAACCCCTATGGGAGTGAAACCCACAAAGTTTATCATTGAATGGGCCAAGGCATTTCATTTACAGCTTAAGTTACCAGCAGCAGCAGGCAGACAAAAAAGCATCTGGGGAAACACACATTAAATGTGTGTCATACACTTGAAGACCAAAAAAGTTAGAGATCCAGCAATACCTCCTAAGGATATCACCTTTGTGATCTACATTTATTATCCACATACATATTTGGCCCTATAGTAGTGTGACAAGAGAAGTGCTCAAAACTTGGAGGTCATTCCCTATTTCATTTTTGCCAGCTGCTGCACAAGAATGGTCAGCTCATTTGCACAGCCAGTGCAGGTCAATGCCAGTATAAGTAGTCCATGACAGTGGCTGGACGTAACAGTTGGAGGTGTGAAACATTGCTGGAAATGCCTTTGCTATATGCTGAGCTATGCCAGTACTCATCAACTATACATGGGCATCAGCTGTGCTCTAGGCAACCAACCACACACAGTATGATAAAAAATAAGAGAGTCAGATGGCCTACAGGAGCATGAGTGAGGTGTGTGCATCTATGTTTGGAGCATATTATTGGTGGAAATGGGAGTAGGGAAAGTAGACAGGTGGCAGAGCATAAGGAATGGCCAAGATACAGGAAGGGACAGTGTGGGACAGGTAACCATTTTTCACAGATAAAGAGAAGGTATGTTACGGAAGGAAGGGAGGGAAATAAGGCAAAGGTAAGAGGGCTAAGTTACATAGCAGGAGGAAGACAGACAAGACTGACAGGATGTATGGTAACAAAATGAGGGATGGGGAGCATAGCTGTGAAGGAAACATAGGTTCATAGGTAGGTACTATGTTATCAGCCCAGGGGCCTAAGTAAGCCTAGCCAACAAGGTTCCCTGGCTTACGCCACCCAAGAAAGTTATTTTCCTGTGCTCCTGTCGTACAGAGCCACAGAAGTGATCCCTGGGGTATATTTCCTGTTTCCCATCCACTCATCAAGATTTTTCTTGAAGAGTGATAATGAGGAAATTTGATTGACATAGATGGGTAGCTTGTTCCAGAGTATGGGAAGTCTCTGGGACAGGAATCTATCCCCCCAGCTTGTCCTGTTTACTGTATTGACAAGGTTTAGGTCCCTAGAGCATGTAGCTTGGATAAATTGGGATTTCCTTAGGTGTAGCATGTCCAACAGCTCTGGGTTTGACATAGCTTTATATGTTAGGCACAGATCACCTTGGAGTAGGCAATATGCTACAGAGTAAAGCTGGAGTTTTTTGAGATGGTCAGTGTAGGACATCTGTTTGAGGCCAGTAATCCTCTTTGTGAGGTACTTCTGTGGCCTTTCCAGCTGCTGCAGATGTCTTGTGAGGTGCATTCCAAAAGGGGCGTTGTATTCTATAATAGGTCTAATGAGTGCCAAGTAGATGGGAACAATGACCTCCTTTTTCCAGGATGTGAAAACTTTTGTGATAAGGTGTCCCATGTAGAAGGATTTCCTAACTACTGTGGCAGTGTGATTATCAAAGGAGAGACTACTGCCCACCTGGGTCCCAAGGTCTCTTATCACACATTCAGTGTTAAGTAGACTGCTGCCTATGTGATAGTTCATGGGTACAGAGTTTTTACCAAAGGGGATGACAATGCACTTTTTGGCATTGAGCTTGAGGCCATGGTTCTGACACCAGGCGTCTGTCTTAGTGAGGCCCTTCTGTAGGATATCCACATCATTTGGGGACTTGACTATGGCTCCTAGTTTGCAGTCATCTGCAAACCTTTTTAGCCAAAGGCCTTCTGTGTTAGCCTGTACTTCATAGAAGTAGATACCAAACAGGAGAGGTCCTAGGACTGAATCCTGTGGTACTCTACTTGTCACCGGTTTGAAGTCAGATTTGGAGTTTGCAACATTTACAGTGTGGGTTCTGTCAGTGAGCCAATTGGCAACCCATCTTGTGATATAGGGATTTATACCTAGTTTAGTGAGTTTAGCTATAATTCCAGAATGGGAGATGGTGTTGAAAGCCTTGGTGAGGCCAAGATAGGCTGTGTGAACCACCTTACCCTCGTCTACGGCTTTGGTGGCTGCCTCAAAGAAGTCGATCAGGTTCAGGAGGCATGATCTGCCTTTCACAAACCTGAACTGGGTGGGATCCAGAATTTGGAGGTTACCAATGTTTTTGTTTATGAGTTCCATGATGATACATGCCATGGCCTTACAGACCAGGCACGTTAGGCTAAAAGGGAGACAATGGCAAGGGGAGGATTATACAAACAACAGAGGTGGGCATAGACACAGAAGGGAGGGGAACACCAGAATGAGAGATAGGATAGAGATCCATATCTGCAGTCCCTCTAGAACTGTACCCAGGTTTAGATATTAGACCTATCTATTCTTTCTTTCTCAGCTTGTTAAACTTCTGAGCTTGATTATAAACTGTTTTATACTATTCTTGCACAAAATCATTCATTTGCTTATCTTGCTTGATTAGCTCTCCCTCATTACCAACTTTCTTAAATGTAATTATATGTTTTAGTTTATAATATTATCTCTGACTAATTAAAGTTTTACAATTCTGTCCTCTTGAACTAAAGATTCTAGCTTTTCATCCTCTTTCTCATCTTGCAGAAGTATACATAATTTTTGTATATCTCTGACTAATTAAAGTTTTACAATTCTGTCCTCTTGAACTAAAGATTCTAGCTTTTCATCCTCTTTCTCATCTTGCAGAAGTATACATAATTTTTGTATATCTCTGACTAATTAAAGTTTTACAATTCTGTCCTCTTGAACTAAAGATTCTAGCTTTTCATCCTCTTTCTCATCTTGCAGAAGTATACATAATTTTTCTTTTCCTTCAAAAAACAACACACAGTTTGATTTAGTTACCTTCAGTAATTATGTTACTTCATCCATTTGACAGGGTTTTAATACTATCCTCCTCCCCATAGTTTATGTCTTTTTATCCATTTCATCTTAATAAATAATATATAAACATCTTCAGACAATCATAGAAATATATTAATAATGTGGAATTATTTACCCATAAATAATAATCAGTATAGTACATAGTCTATATTGTTCTATGAGTACTTATACTGTCAGAGAAATTAGACAGAAATCTCATAAAATGCCTCCTTTTTATATGAGGGCTTTCTAATTCTGCAGAATTAGACATAAATCACTTTTAAGTGTCATGTTATCCATTTTGACTAGCCATTTCAGTATTTTTCAGCTCAGTGGTAATTGTCTGATGTTGCTCTGGGACTGTATTCCAAAGTAAGCTTGAATTTCCATGTATTATTTTCCCTCTTGCTCAGCTTACTAATTTCAAGTTGTCATATTCTTATTTTTGTTAGAATCACTCTCTGATCCATTTATTTTATGTAATATTACATGATGGTGAGTACTTCCTTTATTAGCTAACTTTTCTTCCAATTTTGTTCTTTTGACTTCTTACCGCAGTATTTCCTTATTTGCTTTAATTATTTATAACCATTTCTTTTTTTTCTTTTTTTATTGTTTCCAAAATAGTATTGGGCTTGCTACTTTTCGCAATGTTCAAAGTGTTTGTGTATATTGGGTGAGCTGTATCTTGATGTGACTCATATTTTTGGATAACTTTAAACATAAATAATGCTTCCATACATAGTAGGTATTCATATAATACTAGTGCCACGACACCTTCCATTCTCACTGATTAACTATACCACTTGCTAGCAAACACCAGCTTTCTTACTGAACAAACCCCTTCCTTTCTGAAAGCATCACTTATATTAAGATTTTGATTTGTTTTGAAATTAACAAACCTCACATCAGACTGCTCTCAGGGGACAGCTTTCATAAGAATACAAATGTTACATTTAAAATGTTACTTACAGTTTGGTGGTTTCACTTCAAAACAAAGTATTTGAGAAAGCATCAATGCCCCCCCCCCCATCATTCCATTCAGGCTAACAGAGTTGTTGGTTTAAAGATTAAGACCAAAAACAGCCATTGCAGTCAGTGCTTATCAATGTCCATCCTCTTTTACTCAACTTGCACAGACTTATGAACAGTAGAAGTAATTTCATGCACTTGCCTGCGGGAGAAGAAGTGGCATCTAATTGGAGACTAAAAGAAAAAGCTAATCCTTTAACCCAAGCAATTTAATATATTATGTTGCCTGCTTTCATTGAACAAGAGGGCAGTAAATTAGTTGCTCATGTAATTAGTCACATAAATCCCTCCCAACACATCTTATATCACCAGTTCACAAATCAGATTGCTAAATAAGTTGATGTTATCTCCTTTTCATTTACCTCACATACCCTTCACAAATCACTGATCTAATTTAGTCAATAATTGCATTTAAGGGTACCTTTCCCTTATTACAAAGAATATCATTAGGTTTAAAAAAGTTACCATTAATTTGCACATCAGAATACTAAACTCTATGCACTCTCACTTCTGCCTGTAACAAGATCAAGGCTTGTCTCTGTATGTCTCACTGAGGAATCAACCAACTAGAGTTAAACCCTTCACCCCAATGGCAGCAATATGTGACAAGTTAAGATCTAACAATGGTTGAAATTATTGCAATAGTAATATTGTCTGAAAACAAAATGGAAGCAGGACATCTGAAAGGAATAAATAAATAGTGATAGTTGATAAAGACTATATTAAGACAAAATGAAAACACTGTAAATCTTAGTAGGATTATGCATAATATGAAATGGTTCAAAAACTCTAATAAGTAATCAAGGCACTATTCCAAGACAGAAACACAGCAATGCGTATGAATATCATTGTACCATGGCAACATCTAGCAGTGCAGTGTAGCAAACAGGAAAAATAGAGGTGGTACAGATTAGTCTGTCCTATATAATAAGAGTAAGACCTTTACTGTGAACAACATGCACCATGTAGGCATAGCATATGAATACCAGACACTAAGCCTTCCACTGTTTTGAATGGTGTGAACACTCTGTTTAAACTGCGGTTTTCAATACAGAAAAATATTTGGTTCAGCAGCTTACATTTTGAAAGCATAGCATTTCTTCATGATTTATTATGCAGAACTTATGAACATTAAGACAAAGGTTTGCTACTTCACAATTGCAATGTCATTTTCTAACAATGAATATCTAGGTAGAAAACCAGACTTCTGCAAAGTGAAAGTTCATTTTTGTTCTTTCAGTTGGCATATGTATATTGCCAAGCAGATCAACTGCTGAAGACATCCTCCTTTGGATAGCGCATAGCAAGAAAACATAATGTTAGGTGACCTAAACATAGCCTGGCAGCAAAGCAAGTCAAGATTCTCCATAAATCTAATAGATATTTGATTTGTCAAAAATAATGTCACTACAAGACCTAATACAAACAGTAATAGTCTATACTAAATGGTATTCTTACTGATAGAACCAATACAATAAACCCTTCTGGATGCCTACCTGACAATGTCAGTGATCACATCCCAACATACATATTTAGATAACATCATATTACGAATAAACCTATATTGTGCAAACAAGTGTGTAATGAAACTAAATTCAGCACAGATATTGCTGTCTCTTCTCTAGGATACTATAACTGAGGCATACTAAAAATCCTCCCTGGAAGACTCCATCTCCCACTTCAACAAAACATTCTTAAATTATCTAAATGATCAGGCCCCACTCAGAACTAACAGAGTAAAATCAAACTCAGCTCCATGTTTAACAAAAGAAACCAAATAACTTTTCATACAGAGACAAATCTCAGAAAGTATGGTCCACAAACAAAACCCAAAACAATTAGCAAGTCTTCAGACTTGTTAGAAAAAAACAAACAGCATATAAAGAATGATAAAAACAATCCAAATACACTTAACTTCCAGCATAAGCACAGCAAAAATCCCAAACTGTTATGGTCATAAATAAAAATCTACTCCAGCCTGCTCCAGCTACTATTCCAACTCCATAAACTAATAATATTATTGACAGTATAGTGATTCAATTAAACTCCCACTTTATTAACAATATTCTTTCTCTTATCAAAAACAACCCTTCTTCCCCTCCTTATCCCATCTGCACATGATAACATCATGGCCCAGTTTAACTTTCAGCCTGGACCAAATACCACTATTAGAAAACATCTGCTTTACCTTAAACTAACAACCCTTGACTGCAAACTACCTGACTACTAAATACTTAAAACTGAGAGCTGATGCAGTTGCTTTTCCTGTGTCTGTCTTATTTAACTGATCCATAAAAGGAAAAAGTGTTCGTGCTATCTAGGAAAAAAATGTCTCATTACACCTTCAAACAAAGGTGGTGACTCAACTGAATTTTTTAATTACAAACCCACTGCAATTTTGTCACAGCTGTCAAAAATTATGAAAACAATTATCCAACCAGCTCCATAAATATCTCTCTGAAAATAAACTTCTTTCCAAGACCTATCACAGCTTTAGGCTGCCCTTATCAGTTTCACCAAAACCCTAAATCAAAACAGAAACACTGTTAACATAGTATCATCTTTCTGTCTCTCTTTCTCTCTCTTTTTATCTCTCTCTCTTCCTGGACCTATCTAAAGCGTTCAACACCATCTCACACCAAAAACATCTCAAAGGACTCTCTTTCCTTAGCATCAGCCAGTCATCATTTTGTTTGTTCCATATCTATCTGGTTAACAGGCAGCAAGCCATGAAATGGCAAAAAGACTCCTCACCCTTCCTACCAGCCCCAGTTGGAGTCCTTCAAGGGTCTATGCTAGGCCCTCTCCTATTCAATACTCTCATAAGCAAACTGCATACTGCCATCAAATATGACACAATGGTTAAATATGTAGACAATTGCATACATATCTGCTCATTCACAATAATAGAAATGTTCCAATATCACCCAGGACTCTTTTTCACCTGTGGAATCCTAGATAAGTAACTCTCACTGACTCCTAAACCCAAACCCAACCAAATGTTGCTTTTAACCCCTATGCAGTGTTCAGAATACAGACATACATTCCATATCCCGTCATCTAGCAATGCCAAAACTGAGACTTTAGCACAAACTAAAGTATTATTGGCCCTAATTGATGACAACCTTAAATTTGATCAACATCTTCTTCAAACAATTAAAAAGACACACATGAAACTAAGTATCACCTATAGAGCTAAGACATATCTGATGGGCACTGCTAGAAAATCTGTACATGCTATCAACTGTTACTAACCTTAGCACCTCCTTCAAAATAAAACTTGATCTGTTAATACTTCCTATAAAACCAAAAAGTCCTGAAAGTCCTACACTAGTAGCTAATTATACTGCCAGTAATTCACCATACACCAATCATGTTTGTAAATTAAGGAACTCAATCTACCTCAAGCTTAAATATACAGACAAAATAAAAAGCTTCAAAACTCAAATGAAACAGCATCTAAACCACACCTCACTCTGTACCAGCCTGATTTCCTAATTCAGGTTCTACAACATCTTTCTTCTATCTATATTAACAAAAGTATTGCTGTTTTATTTTTTCTACTCTTCTGTCTTCTACACCTATTTTCCCTTACTTGCTCTCACTTCCTTATTCCCACTGTTTTCTTACCTCAAACTTGTGGCTTTTATCATCTTCCACTAATTGCTCTCTCCTCCCTCTTCTTCCCATGTTTTTGTACTTCATAATTGTGACCTTCAGCATCCAGTGTCTTTATATGTTTTTCAAGCTACACTTTGCCATACTTTGCAAGTTTCACTTTCTACAAGGTTATTATTACCTTACGTACATGTGTCTGTTTTACTTTTGTAGAAATATGTTTGTTAGTATTATGTATATCATATTAGATGAGTAAGTAGATAGTGTGCTCGCACAATACTGTTTTGTACATTATCAATAATCTTATTAAAAAATGTAATATCATTGATTTTTCTAACTGGCCCACCACTTAGAAATGGCTTTTTCTCCAACTGAACTTTCTCAGTTAACAAACTAAAATAATACAAAAATGTTTTGTTACTATATAATTTAGCCTTTCAGAGGGTGGGGTGTTCCTTTTGTGTTGAAAATATCTAAGTGTAGTAGTGAACTGTAAATAAGAAGATTTTGAAGAATATCTGTCTTTGGTCACAAAGGTTTTTCACTGTCTTTAGTCTCCAAACCAGACACAGCTAAGAGTGTTTCAGCTTGTTTTCATAGGTATATCAATCTCATGTAGATAGTACATGAACAATTGACAAACAGACTATGAGTATCAACATTGCTCTTAATGCAGGCCCGAAAAACTTTTATTTTTTTTATTTACTTGGAAAACTTTGCTTACTGTTTGCTTTATTTGACACATGAAGTATGCATTCCATTAACTGTTAAAGGATACTAGTATTTTAAAGCTAGGCATAGTTTTCTACATAATTTTATAGACTGTGGTTATGTCAGACTTATCACAAGGGAAAGCTTTTTAGTGGCTAATCATGCATTCAAATTTTAGAACATAGCTAAAAGTCTGACGTTTATCTAGCTGAATGAAGTCCACCTGTAAATGGTAAAAGGGCCCCCCAGGGGCTATTATGACTGCCAACTTATTTTTTTATTATGTGCTTTACATTATGAGATTGACAAATTAAGCAGATTGGGAAGATTTGATAAGCCACAAAGGAAAATCCTTGTACATACCATTGTTTTTTACTATTTTTCCCATTATATTTCACACTGTAATACAAGTGGAAAAAGTAAAGTAGCATTTTTGGCAAGGCCATCATGACTAGCAAAATGTGATTAGGGTGTAAAAGGCCGACTGTTTCTTTAAGACGCTTGTTTTAATTGATTTGTCTTGTATGACTGCTAATTTATTTAGTTTTGAAAAAGGTAATGGTAGATTATTTTGAAGCAACATTTCAATAGCCTTGGTTTTATTTAATGCAATGGTTTAACATTCTTATTTGTTAGTGAATTGTCTAATATATGTGAGTGCTATTTTTCAAAGAGCCCACACTTATCAGTTTCTACAGTTTTTTTAAAAGATGTTTTTACATAAGTTTTATATTTTATATGTCTTCTTTTTAAATCTATAAAACCTTTGTGAGCACACTTTTCTTTAAAGTCACAGTCATCATTACAACCATAACTAGTTGTAGATTTTTGCCGTTTTTCTTTAGCTACTATGCAGGCTCTTGTTATAGCAATTAGTCTGGCTATTTGTGCAAAAAAGGTATTTTTAACCTTCACTTATCTAGAATAGCATTTTCATGAAATACTGCATATTTACTTTTTGAAAAGTTTTTATGTTTGTCTTTTTGACATTAGCCATTTGAGAATAAACTAGATGTGGGATTTGAAGATATGTTTTGGAGAGTTTTTAATACATTTTTACCACTTGGATAAAATCATGATGCTTTTTATTTTTAGCAGTTGGAAGCAAAGAAGCAGGTTTTAATACTGGGCAGCTTTTTAATAAATATTTGTAGCAGGCAATAATAATTGTGTATTTTATTTCAGAAGATTAAGTGCAGAGTCTTACTTTTTAACAATAAGTAGCTAAAATATTCGGCATAGTAATAGTCAATGGGAAACTCAGCACTCAGGGGTCTGTAAGTCGTATTATAATGTAGCTTCAGGAAAGGTGGGGATACAGCAACCAGTAAGCAGAAGCATAGCTGGCCCAATTAGTGCACTGGGCCGGTGCTATGAATCAGTGCCCTACCCTTTCAGTTCTTCAAGTGAAAAAAAACAAAAAGCACCTCACTGTAATAAGTTGTAAGTCATCCTCTTATTACAATTAGATCTATGCACCATCACCCCATCAAAAAAAAGACATTCCTTCTAAAGGCACACCAACCAGGTGGCTATGTACATGACATGCTTCACATCATCCTCCCTCTAGCCCCAGCCATTCAGGTCCCATTTCTGTGCCCTGCCCCAACCCTCCTTTAACATGAACCCATTTCTGTGTCCTGCCCCAAACCTTCTTTAACATGGTCTTGTGTCTGTACCCTGCCCCCACTCTCCTTTAACATGGTCCATTTCTGTGTCCGGTCCCTAACCATCCTTTAACATGGTCCTGTTTTTGTGCCCTGCCCCCAACTCTCCTTTAACATTAAAAAAAAACATTTCTTCTTTTAAACTGTAGTAAATTGTTTGCTACAAATGTGCAAACAGTTCCTACAGTTTAGACCCTGCTTGCATGGAGCTCTATAGTGCTTACGTTTTAGTTAAAAAAAAATTATTTTTAAACTGCAGCAAACAGTTGCTACACTTTATGTTATACGCTGCCTACACAGAGCACTGCAGCTGTCAGGTTTTAGTTTAACGAAGAACATTTTTTTTTTTTACTTTGAAACTGTAGCAGACTATTTGCTACAGTGTAGCAAGCAGTTGCTACAATTTAGACCACACATGGGGTGCTACAGTGATCAGGATTGACCACAAATGCAAAACCGACTTTTCAGAGCTGGTATTACATTAAAGAGCAGTCAGGATCAGCTGGTCTCACCACCTAACACTTTGTGCCCCCTCTCAACCCAACCTAGCTATGTTACTACCAGTAGGCCTTGTGTTTTATTGCAGTGTGCTATAGGGCAGTGCTTATTTTTATGTAATTACATTGATACACATTTTACAAAGTTGTTTGTTTTTTACATACACACATTTAAAAGTTTTTTTTTATAAATTAGTAGTCCTAGAAAAGAAGCAATTACAATAACTTGGTGTCTCATTAACACATTTTTAGTTTGCGATGTTTATGGAAAGGGGTTAAGTGTGTCAAATTTTGTAAGGGTTTTTGTTAGACTAGAAAATTTTAGGATTTATTGACAGCAATAGCCAATCTTAACCAGGAAAACTTCTATTTAGGAACTGGTAGTGGTTTTGAGACTTGTAGGATAACCTTAATTCAAGAGGTAGAGAGGGAACATTTATTTGCAGAAATACTTTGTCTCAGATAATGCTCATAGAGCTGAACACCTTGCATCTATTTTGGGCTAAGGAAATGAGCAAATGGATGGTACATTTTCCTTTGATTTTAGAGAAGTAGTGCTAAAAGTAAACTATGTACAAAAGAACTAGTAATTAGGGCAGCTTTTAATATTTATGGAAAAAATAGATGGAAATTTAGTCTTCTTAGCTTTTAGTCTGAATATGTCACTTCGATCTGAAGTTAACTGCACAAAGAAGATTGAAAATTCAACTCAGAGACTCTCAAAAATCATGGAAGGTGTAACACTGAGAAATAAATAAAGCTGCACTGCACAACTGTTTACTGTCTCATTAAAAACACTCTCAGCACAAATAATGTCTTAGCTGGAAAGTATTAACTGGGGAGTATGAAGTCCCACTAATCATTCTCCACCTACATCAAACTCAAACAGAACAGGAAAAGCCCCATAATACTCAAAAACACTTGAAAACCCCAAATAGAACCTAAATAATTAAATTACAGTCATTTTATCAAATGAGATCACACATTCACTGTTATTAAAAGCAACCCGTGACACTGTCTTTCCCCAGCAGTGATAAGCACAACCAGGCTTACAAGCAACTGGCAGATGTCTGCTGCAGCAAATGCATTCAGTCTAAGTGCTGCATGTGCACATGTGCTGCATGCACTGCATGGGCTGTAACCTGCAGCATTATGGGATTGTCAAAGTTATGCCAACTACGCCTTTCAGCCTTATGCTAATAGCAATGGGGTATCCATATTTGTTACAGACCACCTCACTTAAAGATAGAACTCTAGAGACCCAAATACTGAACTGAGTGAGACCCAAATCACACTAAATAAGACCAACTATCTGATCATAACATTTTACAGGACATACCCCCATGCTCCCATAAAACCATGTTATATTCCTAAATGCACTGGCTAAATTTCAAATTAACATGAATTCCTTTATTCTAGGAGATTTTAACTACTTGACAGTAAACTGGGATACCTATATCTCAACTATAGGTTATGCCTCAAAATTCCTTAATTTCATAAATAAAAATTCCATGGAATATATTCTCAAGAAACATACTAGAAAACAAAATATATGTGACTTGGTCCTTGCCAACATGCCAGCATGGCATTGATATCAACTATACTCCTGGTACTCATTTCTCCAGTTAAGTCTGATTACAAACTTGTAAGCTATTCCTTCAAAATCTCCAAACAGATGTAAGTATCACAAAGTTCAGGGACTTCAAATGTACAAATCTCCCATAATACTGTGATGAAGTCTCAAAATTCAGGTTTAATGTATTAGCCAGAACACAGACTCAGCAAGTTGTTGCACCAACAAACTCTATGCATACCTGGATAAGTGCATCAACCTGGCAGTCCATCCCAGATGCAAACAAAATGGGAAGTTTAAAAGTAAAAGTCTTGTAGTCCATATATATATATATATAATTAAGAAATACATTAAAAGAAAAAACTTCTTAAACTACGTAACAAAGCAAAAAAAAAAAAAACATAAACACACAGACAAAAATCTCAAATGAAAGGTAACATTAAAAAGGTATCGAAAGAACTAAAAATACCCCATAAAGAAAGTGAAGACATCCAATGGACTTTGTCTAGCATCAGAAGCTGAAGACAATCACAAATCCTTCAATAGTTAAAATAAGAAACCAAGGAGAATTGCTATGAACCTTTTTCAAAATGGCACTACTTAGCTGGATCCAGTAGATATAGTCAACATACTAGCAAGCAAATTTAGAGAAAATTTCACTCATGAAACAAATATACAATGCCCAAAATAGCACAATCTACCCCCCCCCCCCATTATAACCAAATCACTTCCTAATGGTACACTCCAAAACCAAACCTACATTATGCATTGGGGCCTGACAATATACCTGGTTGCCTAAGAAACATTACAAAATATATTCTAGTAGATCCATCTCCTGTATCTATTCAAGCTGAGCCTAGCCAATGGTTTTATTCCTGAAGATTGGTGCATTGCTGCTGTGATGTCACTTCACAAAGGTGGACCCAACACTAACAACTGAAACTACAAACCAATTAGCCTGACTAGTCTCATCTTCAAAGACATGGAACTGACCTAATTAAGTGTGATATGAAAAATCAATCTTGATCCCAGTAGTTTGGACTTGTTATGCTTAGGTCCCATCTAATGAATCTGGTCATCTTTTTTGAGAGAGTAACTCAAGCTGTGGACAGTAGACATCCTTTCCATGTAGTATCCCTCAACCTGGCTAAGGCTTTTGACACCATAACACATGCTAATATAATAAATAAGCTGAATTAGCTCAAAACTGACCCATACATAATTAGGTGGATAGTAAACGTGTGAGAAATAAAAACCATGTGATGGTGACAGATGTGTCCTCAGCAAACATGAAGGTGACCAGTAGTGTTCCTCAGTCCTCTATGCTGGGACCTGTACTATCCATCATATATTTTGCATATCTCCAAATTACAAATGGGGATTGCTAGTTAATCAAGTCTGCAGATGACTACAGACTTTGTGTCATACTCAAGTCCACCCCCGCCCCCCCCCGATACTCAGACGTCCCACCTGGAACTCACACATGTCAACAACTGGTGCTCAAAAAAATGGGTTAAAACTAAATGCTTAAAAATTCAGTATTATCACATTTACTAAACAGTCACTTTATCCATCATATTGCATAGACAACAACCCACTTTAAAATGAAAATGTGGTTAGAGACCTTGGAATAGGATAATTCCTTTAACTATGGCCATCACATTACAATAGTGGTTCAGAAATCTTTTTTTCCTGGTGCAGCTGATTGCAAAAGGTGTTTCATCTAGGTCCAAGGAAGTTCTTACCTCTCCGTATTCTACATTGATCAGACAGACCTATTATTGAATACACTGCCCCTTTTACAATATATCTAACTAGACATTAAGCAACTGAAAAGATAACAGAGGTTAGCAACTAAAAAGATCATAGGTTTAAAAGACAAGAGCTACCAGGAGAGGCTGGAAGCACCATTCCTTAATTTAGTATTCACCTAACTATGTATGGGTCAGTTTGGAGTGGTATCTTGCAGGCCATTAGAGATCCAGTAGTCCAAGACCACTTATATCTTCACAAATCCTTGCAATACTAGAACTATGGATTTAAAGTTGCTTCAGTCTATTAACAAAACAAAACATGGTGAGACAGATTGGTCACACAATACCTAGTCTTTGTCAGAAACAAATTTCCATTCCAAGTTAAGGAATGCGGCACACTTTCTTCCTTGGAAAAGGAATTAGATGACTGGATAGGTATCCGCCAATATACACCTAGTATAAATGGCCTAATGCCCCTTGAAAAAGAAAGAAGGATCAATAGGTGGACACTGGCAAGGTATAAATAGTCACTTGGCCCACCTGCCTTGTATATTCTATGATTCTATAATTTCTGAGAGTCACTGATGTAAATTGTAGGTGATCTTTGTATGATTAACTCCTGACTTAAAGTGACATGCATTGATCAAATGTTTGAAAGCTGTTAATTAAATATAATTAAGAAGTAAACATGTCAAGGTGGATATTTTATAAGGAAAAGTAAACAGGTACTTGCCATTAGGGTGGATAAGAATAGAAAAGAGAGCTGAATATAGCTTAGTTATTGTAAAGTAGCAATTGTTTGGTGTTATATATGAGAGAATAGTACCCGAGTTTAAAACAACTGGGAAACTATGTTTTACTACCATATCTGCTGCTTCCAAATTTTGCAGAAATGTGTGTGTGTGTGTGTGTGTGTGTGTGTGTGTGTGTGTGTGTGTGTGTGTGTGTGTGTGTGTAAATACATAGATGTATCTCTCTCTCATATGTATACATATACACACACACACATATATATATATATATATATATATATATATATATACATATATATATTATATACATATATATATATATATATGTTTTACATAAATTGTTTTTAACAGTTAGTATGGGATTATTATGTGGACGATTTTTTGGCATTTTTTTTAATTAATAAAGAAGGAATAACTGAGCTTTTTTTTGCTTTCAGATGCAAAGAATACTGTGGTATTTCAGGTAAGGGCTTACACTGGGATTTACATGTATTTTTATGGGATTGTTCAGGCCATAAGAACCAGGGAAGAAAAAAGTATTACCAATGAATTTCAAGATGTCAAAATTTATTCAAAGACTCTCAACACATTTATTACTTTTCTCCAGTCTATTAGGCTTCATCAGAACAACATACTGCATTAAAGAGCACAACTTTTATAATTTAGGATTATCACATGACTCAGGCTTTCAAATTATCTAAAACAAAATTTGTAGTATTGCATCTCGTAGACTCTAGGATTTGTGGGGGGCCCATGGGAGACCTACATTGAAGGCCAGGAACTTTATTGGCAATTGAAGTTAAATGCTGGGATTCCACCTGGTCTTAATGACAATGTTTTCATAACTAATATATTGAAACCACAAGCAGCAAAACTGTTAAATAAGTGACTAGATAAAACTGGTGAAATCATTAATTTATTCAAATAAAAAGTTTTTTTTTTTTGCACTGGATTTATTATGGGCAGGTTTAATGGCTGTTTTTAATGGAGTATTTATCGGTCTGAGTATTTAGATTGGATTTTAGAGAACTGTTGCTTTAAATTTTTATTTTAGATCATTTGAACCCTGAGTCGTGGTGATCCTAGGTTATAAACTGTGTGTTTTTTAATGGAACACATTGTTCTGATTAAGTTTAGTAGAATGGACAATGTGCTAAATGTGCTGAGAGTTTTGGAATAAAGTTTGACATATTGAAACTTTTTGGTAATATGTTTTTCTTCACTGGTTTTCACTGCCTAACACAGATTGTTTCATTAGTAGTTTGGTATTTTCCTGCGGCTGGTCAATTTTGCTTTGTTCTGAGATGCTGCACATATCAGACCTACCTTGTTTGGATATGACTATAGGGAGGAGGGAACAGACTGAAAGATTTTTTGCTGTAAATTATTTTCTTTTACTTTTTTAACCAGGCTGTTTAGCTAAAAGGATCAGGGAAGAACGTTTATTTTTATTGGAACTTTTAAAAATACTTTATTAAAGAAACAGTACAGTGTACAACCTAATTTGCATTATGTATTTTTAGCAAGTGGGACAGAGTAACTTAGAATAAAATCAAACTGTGTTGAAATAGGACTTAATTTAGGCTGTGATATAGGGTGAGAAACTGCTTAGAAATACCAACTGCATTTAAAGCCTCCCCTGATATCTGAATTATGTGAAACATTTCTCTTTCTAGTACAGATTTAGCAGCATCACTGTTTACAAGGCATTTATTGGAAAATGATTTACCATGCATTTTGTAAATGTGTCTGCCCGATTTACTGGCAAAAGAGGGGCAACAATCCTATTGCTTAGGTTATTTTAGTATGTCTGACTGGGTGGGGGTAATGGGCACACAGACTAGCTAAGATTCATTTGTGTGCCTTGTGCACCCCATAACTGTGGAGGTAGACAATAAGGTCATTTGCTTTTTAGTATTTTGGGTTTCTGTAGTAAAACAGACAGATATATTATTTTTACAGTTTATGACTCCTTGATCTTTAGGTAGAAATTCCTGAAGAGTCAGTTGCTCAGAGCAAAATACACTGAGGAACATAATATTGACTGATATTTTCTATAGGAAATCATAGCTGTTGTAATTTCTAAATGTTCACCTGCAAGAAGTCCTTTTGTATGAGAGCTTTCTCCCTTCTTCAAGTTGGGGCAACTATGTTGTTGGTATATATAACTTTGGGGGTCGGGGGCTTACCCACTATATCCTGGGTACAGGGAATTGCCTTCTTGCAAGAAAAATGCCTCAGATTAACTTTTTCACCCTTCTGTGTTTCGGACATTATTTTTCAGCATTTCAGTTGTTCACAGTTTTATAACAGTTAGTTGAGGCATAGTATAACCACAGCCTATGCCTCTGTTTTTTGAATTATTTTTTCAGGTCCTTTTTATTTATTACACATTTATAATGTTGAACAGCTGAATGCATTTTAAATATGTTTAAGCTTATTACTACTATCAAGAAATGTAAACCTGTAAATTCTGTGAAGCACCAAGAATAGTGTTCCAGCAAGGGCAAAACCTGAAAAACATATTACAATATAAGGCAAAAGGTGTAAGTACACGAACAGGTATGAGTAAATGTAATATGTGCAACTTTTGCAAACACATGCAGGTTGGCCAATGCTTCACGTTCAGGGAACAGAAATATGTGACCAAACATAAGTTCATCTGTCAGAGTAGAGTGGTAGTGTACATGGCCCAGTGCCAGCACTGTTCGGCTTTCTATATTGGAAAAATGGACCGCAAATTAAGAGAAAGAGTATATGAGCATTTATATTATATTTCCAAAATGAAAAAAGAAAGTGCACTAGCTAGACATGTTGAAGCATTCCCAGATCATACTTTTAAATTTAGGGCCATTGACTGTGTGAATTGAAATGGAAGAGGCGGTCCCGATTCATTAATGTTGGAGAAACTTGAATTGAGGTGGCAGCTTTGTACAGACGCATGCAATTTTCCAAGACTGAATGAAGTGTATTCTATCCTGTGTATTCTTAAATTGAAAAACTTAGAGAGGTAGGTTCATGAATGGTGGAAGTGTGTTCATACTCTCTGGTTGTAGGGTTCTTTAATGTAGATAGAATGGGCCAGGATAAACTATCTCAATATTTTAATATGTTAACTTTTAACAGAATGAGGTTACTAAAACTAAAAATATACATGGAATAAGTAAGAATGTTAATTTTAGGCTAAATATTTTAGTAAGAGTATATTTAAGGTATTATTTGTAAATTATTGAAATAATTGTCACAGTTATGTGGATGTTATAGAGAAGGGTGTTTTTAAATTGAGGTGTGTAAGTGTCACATGACTGATGACTCTTTGATTTAAACTTTGCATTTGTATATGTCCTGTTATCTGAAGAAGTCTCCCTATAAGGAGAGATGAAACGTGCTTAATAAAACAGACCTTATATTTTATTTGTGGGTGACTAGTGGAGTGATTGCCTAGCTTTTTATTCAGTTTACTATCAAGAAATGGTTTTGTTGTCAGGTAAAAGCCCCTTTACAAAAGCTTTACTAATAGCCTGTGGAGCTTTGGTGGTATTATTTTTAATGCTTAAATATTTTTGAAGCATGTCCAAATTGTTAGCAGTTCATTTACCCTTATTTTGTTTATAAGCCTAGATTTTTAGACCAATTAATCTTACCTGGACTTGTGCCTTTCCTTATGTTTAATGATATTTACCCTTTTTTTTTTTTTTTTTTGCTGGCTGAGTTTTTTTTATATCTGTCTTTCATCAGCCCTTCTTTTTAACAACTATGAGAATAAAATTTTGCTGTATAGCCTTAATAACTGATTTATGCATACTAAAGGGGTCTTTTATTATAGCTTTAAGCTGTTTTCTGAACTATGCAGGATTTTTCATATTAGAATTTTTAACTATATTAAGACTTGTATGTGACCAGTCATGAAATACCCATCCCAGTGGATACTAAGGTATATATGGCTTTCCATATATTTTATATAAATATATATATATATATATATATATATATATATATATATATATATATTATATGAGGGTGGCCACAGTGGTGCAGGGGTTAGCATTGTTGCCTCACAGCAAGAGGTTCTTTGGTTTGATTCATGGCTAGGGTGTCTTCTGTGCGGAGTCTGCATGTCGTCGATGTCCTCCCTGCTGTCACATAGGTTCCCTCTATTTGCTCCAGTTTCCCCCCACATTCCAAAGAGATGCAGTAGGTGGATTGGACATTATAAATTGGCAGTAGGTGAGAGTGTGAGTGGTGAGTGGTACAAATGAACTACTATGGCAGGGATAGCCACCCGGTGGTGTAAACCTTGGCTCGAGATGATTGTTACTGCTGAAGTGACACCTCTACCCCATGTGCAAAATTGGAAAAGAGGTTGAGGATGGAAGGATTTACTAGCTACAGCAACTTCTCAGTGACCCAGTGGAACACACTGATGGCCTCTTCCTCAAGATTAGTCCATAGTTCCTCAATGCCATGCTTCAGCATGTGGAGGGAGGGGGATATATGTGGCTTCCATACAGCTCTCAACCTCTTGCCACAAAAAATCTGGACAATGCCAAAAATAGGGATAAATTTGAAATATTGCTCTTAAAACTTAAAATGTTGCAAGAATAAATGGCCTTGTGTTACCATGCATTATCGGAAGGATATGAAGTCTGAAACTCAAATGCCTGTCATTTTATATTGAATTCAGTCCTCACTGATTTGCCACAAAATTCCAGAAAACCACAAATTCTATTAGGAGCAGACCACAAATATGGGGCAAAAATATGGGCATTCTGCAAAAATCTGGACAGGTGAGAGGTATGCCATATACAAAGAAGAGAACCAGCACAGTGTTTAATTTCTATGATATACTCCATTTTCCTGACATACTGAAGGCCATAGACTGCACCCACACAGAAATAAAGGCTCCATATGGTGAACTGGCAGGGAAGTATGTGTCCAGCAGTTTCCAGCACAACAGGCAGCAGGGGTGTGGTCAAATGAGAAGGAGGAGGCAGCAGCAGGGAATGAACATACCAAACAGAGGTGGGCACAGTATGCTGTGGTGTTAGAAAAGTGGCAGTGGATTGCACATAGTTTCACAACATAGTAAACAATAGTAAAGCAGATTGACTACTGCGAAAATGATGAATGCAAAACCAGCACCAGTCTGTGGTTATGCATACATAACCTGCCCACAATTTGCAACAGACATAGGCAACCCAAGTAACAATGTATAAAGGGCAGAGCACAGTTATCATTATTTGAATAGGTGGAGAAAAACGAGTGCAAGAGCTCATGCCTTTCACAGGAAGTGTGTCAATGCGAGTGCTGTAAGTGCTTCTCTGTGAAGTGCCAGAACTGGTATGGGGGGGGTTAATGTCATGATGAGCCACAGTCAGTAGATGTGTATGAGTGTGATGTGCTGGGTACTATGTGGGGTATGTGTGGGTCTACAGGGACACAGCCATGGCAGTTGGTACAGCAATGAGTCTCAACCAACTGGACAGGTCCATGTCCTACATGGCAGAGGGCTCAACATCCTATGCATACCCCCACCTATAAGTGCTGGTTCTGACAGGAATTGCACTGGATGTACTATGGCCCTGGCTAGTTGCTGTTGTGCTGTTTTACCTCAAATGACATTCCCACATATTATCATATTAATAGCAATGTCCTAAGTACACAGTCAGTAGTGAGGGTTTTGGGCACCCAGGTTGATAGCAACCTGACCTTTGACCACCATGTTGCTTCCATTGTACAGAATGCTTTCTACATGACTCACCTTATTAGTAAGGGTATCTCATCCAGGAACAAGGAGGTTATAATATTCCTGTATTCTTCCCTTATAAGGCCCATTATTGAGTACAACACCCCTTTCAGCATGTACCTCGCAAAGCACATGCAGCAGCCGGAGAGACCACAGAGGTTCCTCACCAGGAGAATCCAGGGCCTCAAACATCTACCATACACAGGCTAAAAGCCCTGTCCCTCTACTCAGTCTCATAAAGACTCCTCAGGGGTGAACTCGGTTTGGCATATAAAGCAATCTCAGGCCCAGCCTTGATGGGACTGCTGCATATCCGCAAGTCAAGCTTCACTCGAGCAACCCATACGCGCGACCTCAACCTGGTCTGTGATATCAGTAAGACTTGATGGTGGGACAGATTTGTGTCCTAGAGACTCCCCTCATTTGTGGAATAGACTCCCTCTCCACGTCAAGCAGAATACCTCATTATCCCTTTTTATGTGCAACCTGAATAACTGGATGGGAAAGAGAAAATACACCCCTGGGATTCCACCTGTGTCCCTGTTGGACAGGGACTTTGGGTGTTGGCTTGTCTAAACATGGGCTAAACTCTTGGCTAGGCTTATAAGGGCCTCAGGGCCAATAGCCTAGTAACCTCCTATAAACCTCTATACCTATGAAGACATCTGCCAGCATGACAATGGCTACAGCCCTGTGGACAGCCTGTCCTAGAAGTAGACACCTCACAACAGATGTTGCTGTGAAAGTGCTAACACTGTAGAAGCAGGATCTTGCACATCCATGGCCTCATTGGCTAATCTCTGTGGATGTAGCAGATTACCAGCTCTGATGATGATCCCTCATGCCTCGCAGACAAGCCAGTAAAAACGCTACATGTTCCAGTGTGTGATTCAATTTATGTCAAGAATCACATGCACCCCCACTGGTTAGCATGCACACCCTAGTTCACCCCTCACTTACCTCAACCATAACTGTGGTGGCACAAGCCTTTTCCTCTATGATAACCCTGTATATAGATTGGATTGTGGCTTCTAACACACCAACCTCAAGGAGAATGTGGTAACACTGTCTCCACTGAGTACCATTACTAACCCCCCTGTGTACACCTCTCTGCTCATGAGTTCTAGGGATGGATTCAGACATCAGTCTATTGGAGGACATTGCACTTTCCTGATAGATATAGAGTCCCATCAACCTGTCTTATCTCTAATGCCTGTGTTGCCTGAGAATCCACAGGCATAGATACTGCGTCCATGGTCTGAGTAGAGGATGTGGTGGTCACACTCCCTGTGTCTAGCACACACTCTGCACTCACTGATTGTGACAGCTAATCCCCATCATCATTATTATCTGAGGCTACAGGTCCTCTGACATTTATTTATTTATTAATTTGTCTTTGTTGAAGTCTTTGGGAAGTCTAACTGGGCAGACCCCATTTTCAATGGAGGCCTGGAAAAGAAAAGCTCTACCGCAGCAGATTTATATTAACAAGTGAATTTCATACAGTTTTCAGAAAAAAAGTTAAATTTGTCATGAAACAACAAAAATATTTAGAAGAGAGGTATATACAGTAAAGTATGTACATCGTTAATTATAAGTCTATATAGTCGTTCCAGCTGTAAAATCTTGCAGAAATAAATGGATTGATATTGCAGAAGAGAAAACATTGATTGTAAAGTAAGTCAGTGTTCTTAAGTTTCAGTAAAGAAAGGTTAACAAGGAGTTCAAGTTATGTAATGAAGTTAGTTACAACATTATGTAGGAAGGGAGATTTTAGTATTGTGTAGGTTTGAAAAAAGTTCAAGAGCTATACTGAAGTACGTTATAAATAATATGTAGGAGGGGAAGAGAGATATTAGTAGTGTACAGAAGGACTGTGGTAATAGCAAATTGGTGTGTCTAGATGGTTTATGACTTAGGTATACAGGAGATGCATGAGAGGGGTAGAGTGGTGGATGGGACAGTTAGAAAAAGAGCAAGATGAGAAGTGTTGTTTGGGGAGGTGAAAAGGGGTGCATTGATTCAAGTGCGGGAGTGAACGTTGTTAGAGGTGTAATGATTCAAGCAGAGGAGGGCACAAAGTTAGTGATAAGCATTAAGAAGTCTGTGCTTTCACTAGGGATGTCATCCTGGTGATGAACAAGAGCATGAGCAGGATTAGGTAAGGCGAGCATTACCGGGACTGGGTAAGAGCAGATGAGAGCTCTTACAAATTGCTGGTGCCAGATAAAGCATCACTTTTGAATAAACAAAACCACAAATATCCAGTGTAAGTATGATCCAGTACCACAAATAGACGTACAACTCAGATCTGTAAAACTATAAGCATGATAAAAACTATCAGGTATGTCCATGTCTTTTGCTGATGGTGGTGGCTTTTGAATCCCTGATGTATTTGTATACTGCAAGTCAGACAGATTCAATGAAGTCTTATAGTGAGTAAGAGGTAAAGAGGACTTACATGTATTGATATACTGAAATAGGTCTATGTACCAGGGACATCTTCAATGGACATTCTATGGGGCCTGTCTAGCTCTGCTCCAGCATTCAGCTTCATGCTGTAGTACTCTTTGGAGGTGGTATTGCCTTTTAAGAAGACCTGGGAATCCTCTGTCTCCATAAGAGGTGGTTCATTCAGCTCCACCTCACTTGTTGTCTTATGTTCCCATGACATGACTTCTGATCTCTGGGTGGCACCATGGATCCGATCTGCAGCCCTGCAACAGACCATTTCATCCATTGCCCTGTCCACCTATAGCTTTTGTGACAATCTCAGCCCAGGGGCAGTCACTGTAAAACTGGTTGGCTGCACAGAAATCAAAAAGCCATCATCCAAGTAGACAGAGGGCCTGGAGTACCACCTCACTCTCAGCATCTTAGAATTTGTGGTTATAGGTGTGTGTTAATTATGAAGTAGATGCAATTTTTTTTCTGGGTGGCCTGTTTTCAGGCATTGCTCTGTTGGTATGAAAAACTGTGGAATAAACAGCCTTATTCCTGCAAGGACATTATTAATCTTAACACTACTACCATTCATCTTGGCTACATAGCATACTATATTTGTGTCTCACAGTAAGCTATATGTATCCACGCTCTATAAATAAATGTCAAGCATCTAGGTTTGCTGACAATGTATTACCCAAAAAACAATCACAGAAGTGCAAATGACCAAGGACAAATGACCGTCACAGTAGTACTATTTCAAATATTTTGGTTAATGATATATGTGGAAGGCATGCAACATTAAAATAGTATTGAATAGTGCTCTGAATATGAACTCTGGAGTGTATCTCCCATTCTGCTTAAGACCCCCACAGGCTACTAGCTGTTGCATTCTTGTACCCTCTCCCTCAATACATCTTGGCCAACACAAGTGACTTCCTTTATAGGCAGCAGATTCAACAGCAGGTAAAGGCATCTGTAATACAAATGAATTGATCTGTAAGAAGTAGCACTTACTTTATGCAAGCATATATAGTTGGCTACAGAAATTGTTGTCCAAAAATACCTTTGGCAGGAATAAACTTCTTGCACCAATGTTTTCTTTCATAGTGTGATGAGGTTCTGTGCATCTCCAGACATGAAATCTCACCTTGAAGAATCTCAGGGGAAAATTACATTTTGTTGATTCAACTGTCTGAGCATGATGATTATGCTAATTAGGGTTCAGCTCATTATAGGTTCATAGGTTAGTACTAAGCTAACTGCTCTTGTGAGCCATTTTAAGCCTAGCCAATTATCCCTTGTGAGACTCAAACCCTGCACCTTGTGTTTGTGAGGCAAACACCTTAACCATTAGGCCACCCTCCCAACACACAAATAGCAAAATATTCACAACAGTGCAATAAATGACCCCACACTTGAGTGCAAGGCCAAAGTCAGGTAAAATGCAATTTTAAGAGAAAAAAACGATTTTAAATTAAGTGCAACACAGGAAATGCAGTAAACAGGTTCTAGATGTGTTCTAAATACTGTTTCTAATACAGATAGCAAATTTAGCAAGTCAGAAAATGCCAGAAAGTAGGTGGCAAAGCAATAATTCTAAACAAAAAATCAGAAGAAAATACTTAAAATCTCAAAAGTGGCTCCTTTCTTCTCTCAGCGTTTTCCCCTTGGTAGGTGCTTCAGCAACAACTAACAAGCCTGGAAAGATGCCAAAACCATGCGGCAGCAGGGTTCTAAGAGAGAGAGATCATGGAGTTTGGAATTGACTCACAATGGCCAATAAAACTACAGCTTCTAGGCAGTAACCACTCCTACAGGGACAGGCAGGCTGCTCAGTGTTAACCACTGCCACTGGTGAACACAGAGATGTCCCTTTAGCCCAAGCAAGCACTGGCCTCCAAGAAACTTACAAACAGTTCAGAACAGCAAATCTGTAACTGAACTTTCTTAATTTCAGAAAGTGGGAAAAAAGCAAGATTTTTTTTTTTTTTTTTTTTTTTTTAGTTTAAAGGTAGCAGAGATTCACAAGTAGCAAAATATTCACAACAGTGCAATAAATGACCCCACACTTGAGTGCTAGGCCAAAGTCAGGTAAAATACAGTTTTAAGAGAAAAAAACAATTTTAAATTAAGTGCAACACAGGAAATACAGTAAACAGGCTCTAGATGTGTTCTAAATACTGTTTCTAATACAGATATAAATTTTAGCAAGCCGGAAAACGCCGAAAAGTAGGCAGCAAAGCAGTAATTCTAAACAAAAAATCAGAAGAAAATACTTAAAATCTCAAAACTGGCTCCTTTCTTCTCTCATATTGTTTCTGAATCACTCAAGTTGTGTGATGAGCACACCTGGTAAACACGGTGCAGATTTATACTCAATGCTTTGCACACACCTGAGTCTCTGTGGCAGCATACATGGTCAGCCTATACTTTTAGGGGAACTGCCATTCTTTATGCAGATATCTGGATATGGAGTCATTATAAACCACTTTTCTTAACAGTATACATTACCTTTGTGGATTGTAATGATTCATACCTTAAATTGTTGTTGGGAAATATAATACTAAAGCATCTATATTTTCTGAGGTTGCCTTGCATAGTACAAATAAGTTGTCTATCAGTGCCTGTCATTGTACAGCGATTGGGCCAATTCTGTGACAATTTCCCCCTCAGATTCTTCATAATTAGATTTTATGGCTGAAGAAGGTAGTTCTCCATTTAGCTGTATAGGAGTAAATTGGAGCTTCTCAGAGAGTGCCAGGGTAACCATTCATGCTTCTTAATGTCTTATTGTAATATTAACAGTAGTAGGACTCATTCAGGAAATATATACCTCTCATACAACAGTGCCACTTTTGTCATTACTGCCATAGCTCAAGGGTAGCAGTATGACTGTTCAATGTTTAATAGAGAGTTTGTGCATGCATCATTCTGCTCTCACAATATGAGGATGCCTGGGTTGAGGGTTCAGACCACCCATATTATGGCTGTTTTATCCTGGAAAATATTTCTTGTATATATTTCTGTCTTATTAGTACAACTGCAGCAGTACATAGTCCAGAAATGTGTATCTGTATATAGTATATGTGAATGAAATGTGTATGTCTGAGCAGCATGTTTCCTTTGTATATGTACATGCATTTGTATCTCTGACTACAGACACATGTTCTGTCTGAATAGTTTATCCCATAATCCTTTGTTTGCCTGAATAGATCATGTTACTCCTGTGTTTGTCAAACTGCACATGATCATGGCTGTTGGGTCAGGCCCAACATGCATTTATATATAGTAACAGGCTTAGTAAATTCATGCATTTATTTTGGGCCATCAACTATGATATGTTTATCTGTATCAATATTAATATCAGCAAAGTACGGACTGCATTGTTTTGTTGTTCTGTATTTATATTGGTATTTCTCTTCCCACCCTTTTTGTAGCAATACTCTATTTTATATATGTTTATTTGGTTTATTGCTTTGTTTTTCCATTTCTTTTACTACTGTTTGCAGCTTTAAAAAAGTGAAGACAAACCTTGGAAATCCACAAAAAGAGTGCAACAAAGTCCAAAAAGCCAAAGCCTTAACGCAGTTTAATGTTAAACTTTAAAAGACAGCGTTTTCGCTACTATAACAAAGTAGCTTCATCAGAGGCAAGCAAACACAGAAAAAGGCGCCAAACCAAATTTATAGTACCGGCTGCCTAATTAAAATCAGCTGAAAAATGTAACATCATTTCATAGCAAATCTAAACTGTCAACAAATGTTTTTAACTGAATCACAATATGTCAATAAATGTAACTAAATCAAGCAAGTTTTAAAAAAGCATTTTACACATCCTCATGTTACTAAAAAGTAAGTCAATACATATACATGTAATAAAAATTATGAAACAATAATTATGTTTAATATAAAAAATAATTATATTTAATATAAAAAATAATTATATTTAATGTAAAAAATCTATTAAAGAATTTAAATAAAATTCATAAACAATGTTTTAATTCATTACCCAAAGGTATGGGTGTGTATATATAAGTAAACCCAATGGTGTATTTCAGTAAAAGACATACTAAGTGTCACAATAAATTCTAACTTAAACTGTGCATTTAAAAATGAACCTGAAGAGAAATACTAGTATAATGCATATAGGGAAAGAGTAAGGGGATAATGTAAAACAAAACTATAGAAGAAATAACTAATCAACGGAGGTAAGATCTATATTTCAGTACTGGCGAAATATTGCAGCTCTCATTTAAGCCAGGTATATTGAATGCATCCAATTTCAGCTGCCATTGCAATTCTAATATTTCTAAAAGTAAAGAAATAGGACCTCCCCTAATGGTTTTGTATTTACAATCAATCCCCATAAACACAAAGCTATGTCCTAAATTGGAAGAAACATGCTTCGCAAGTGCATTTTCACAATTATTATTCCTTATTGCGTATATATGTTGATATATACGTTCCCTGAGCTTTCTGTCCGTCTTTCCAATATAGAAAGACGGACAGCAGACACAAAGGGCAACATATATTACAGATTTTGTATTACAGTCAATTCTACTGTTTATCCAATATTTGTTATTTCTAATAACAAATGAGCTCCCTGTACGCAAGACATGACACCAATTGCATGTCCCACAAGTAAAACATCCCTTTGTTTTTTGGAAAGAATTGGCTACACTTGGTGTTTGCAGTAGTTCTTTAATATTTTGCCCTCTTCTAAATGTAATTTTTGGTTTATCACCTAGTTTTTCAACTAAAAATGAATTGCTGGTGATAAAATACCAATTCTTATAAATGATATCTGATATTTCTTTGGAACTTAATGAAAAAACTGTAGAAAAGGACGAAGAAAACTCCCTTCTAGGTTCCTCCGATATTGTGGCGTGTGTAATGTCTAAATTTGTCCCTTCTGTTAGAAAATCTTGCTGAGTAGCTGTAGCAGGCCCTTTATCAGAAATGAGTGGAGAAAAAGTACCATTCATTCTTTTATTGGTAACTTCCAAAATCGCTTCATCAATAGTTGAAAGAGGGTAACCCCTGTCTAAGAAGAATTTTTTGAGTAACAAGCATTCCTCCTCAAACTCTTTAAATTCACTACAGATTCTAACTGCTCTTATTAATTGCCCTTTAACAATAGCTTTTTTCAATTTGTATGGGTGCGCGCTTGTGTAGTGAAGGAATGAGTTAATATAAGTTTCCTTACGGAAAATGGATGAAATGAACTTGTTATTCATTATATCCTTCCTTAACTTGACATCTAGATAATCTATCTCATAGTAGTCAAATTTGGAAGTAAACCTTAAGAATGTTGTGGTACTATTAAAATATTCCACTAAAAGGCGTGCCTCTTCTTCATTACCTTTAAACAGGATAAAGATGTCGTCAAGGTATCTTGTGTAAAAACTTATCTTGTTTTTACATAATGGATTATTTAGAACAAAATTCCTCTCCCAGTGTGCCATGAACAAGTTAGCAACAATGGCACCACAAGGGGACCCCATTGCAACGCCTTGTTTCTGTATAAAGAAATCCTTGCCAAATACAAAGAAGTTAGATGTTAACACTATATCCAATAATTCTGTGATGTTGTTAATAACTTCCCTTGGGGTTTTCAATTCTGACAGCAGTAACTCAAGCCATTCTATAGCCTCCAAGTGGGGTATAGAAGTGTATAAGTCAACGACGTCTACTGTGACGAAGTTGAGTTCACTGTCAAAAGGTACATTATTGATATTCTCTAAGAAACTCCATGAGTCCCTACAAATGCTTGGGATGTATTCCAAGTATTTATTTAACAGGGAATCAATGTATTTGGCTGCTGGATAAGAGATAGAGGACCTTCCGTCTATCAATGCCCTCATGGGTGGTACTCTTTCCCTATATGCATTATACTAGTATTTCTCTTCAGGTTCATTTTTAAATGCACAGTTTAAGTTAGAATTTATTGTGACACTTAGTATGTCTTTTACTGAAATACACCATTGGGTTTACTTATATATACACACCCATACCTTTGGGTAATGAATTAAAACATTGTTTATGAATTTTATTTAAATTCTTTAATAGATTTTTTACATTAAATATAATTATTTTTTATATTAAATATAATTATTTTTTATATTAAACATAATTATTGTTTAATAATTTTTATTACATGTATATGTATTGACTTACTTTTTAGTAACATGAGGATGTGTAAAATGCTTTTTTAAAACTTGCTTGATTTAGTTACATTTATTGACATATTGTGATTCAGTTAAAAACATTTGTTGACAGTTTAGATTTGCTATGAAATGATGTTACATTTTTCAGCTGATTTTAATTAGGCAGCCGGTACTATAAATTTGGTTTGGCGCCTTTTTCTGTGTTTGCTTGCCTCTGATGAAGCTACTTTGTTATAGTAGCGAAAACGCTGTCTTTTAAAGTTTAACATTAAACTGCATTAAGGCTTTGGCTTTTTGGACTTTGTTGCACTCTTTTTGTGGATTTCCAAGGTTTGTCTTCACTTTTTTAAAGTATGGCTACCGAGTGCTTCACCAGTCCGTCTAGCCGCAATATTTTTGGAACTAGCTCTCCAGAGAACACAGATATCGCTGCCTTATTAGCCGGGTTATCGCAAAGACTTGATGCGATGAACTCCAGGCTCACGAATATGGAACTAAACTACAAGCAGGGATTTACTTCTGTTTCGAGCAATATGGGTGACACCCCTCGGGTTTCCCTTGAGGGATATGCTGCTGCCGAGACTGGTGAGGTGTGTGCGGAGGTATGCTCTACTGTTACAGGAGTAAGACAATTTCTGCCAGCTGGCTTTGCTTCCAGTGGCTTGCCGAAACGTGCACCCAACGCTGTTTCAGGCAATTCTTCATCAAGCAGTTCGGGTTCCAGTACCATACCACCGGGACAGAAACAAAAGACACAGCGAGATTTTACGGACCCTACAGGGACAGTAGAAGTCACTTTACACTCTTCTAACATCGGGACAACTGGGAAGGCACTTATTGGCGTTTCATCGGCCACAGACTGGATACACAATGCAGGTGATTTTTTCACTTTTTTGCAACCTCTTAAGGATGGACAGCCGGTGCAGAGTCCCTCTTGTAATAATGACTGTCAATCTAACATTGCTGATAAATTGAAAACTTTAGATAATAAGACCCTAAAGGTCCGTAAATTACAACTTGAAGTTGCATACTTTGAACAATGTATTTCCGAAAGTATGGTACCTAAAGGACTTAGAAACAACTTTACACCTTCCGGCTTAATTACAGAAAATGTTTTTCTTGTTGAATTAAAGGAGATGTTCCAAAGACAAGGAATGGACCTGCTTGGACTGATTGTTAAACATTATAATGCTTGCATTAATACTCTGACTACTGAGATAAAAACACTAGATGATGATATCAGGATGTTTTCTAGTTTTGAGAAATTTAGATATGATTATAATCGTATTTTTACCAGTATAGATTCTTTTATGGCAAAACTTAAAACGCAGAAAACTAAGAAACTCTTCAGAGATAGATTAGTTTATTCTTCAGGTACAGCGTATCCTAAATTATGTAAGTTAGGTAACCATGAAGATGACTTGGCATCTGGTCAAGATAAAGACTTAGATACTGATTTACAAAATCCAGATGAGGAGGAAGCCACAACTTCCACCACTTATTCTAGTGCACTACGTAGAAGCAGTAGAAATAAGAACAAAGGAGATATTAATGAGGCACCTTACCCCAATACTAATATCCCAAAGAATAATCCACCAAATAATGGGAATACACATTTTTTAGGGAAAGGGTCGAATTTGAATCAGGGGAGGAAGAAGAACAGGAATTGGAAGAAATAACTGTCGTTACTAGTCCGTCAGGAAACACTACTGGCCCTAATATAGTTAAAAATAAAAAAGGTGATTTCACTATTTACAACTTTACATCATTGTTTCTTGAACCAGAATTAATTGAGTTGCTCTCCTTAGGTTACAACTTTGTCCCATCAAGAAACTTTGATGTGGCTAAGGTTCTCATTGACTTGAAGTGTTATGTTAGGAAGCTTAATTTAAAGCTATTGTTTAACAACTCATATGATGTTGAAAGGCCAGCTATTAAACTTCCTAGTATTTTCAACCCTCCGCTTCATGTAGGCTTGCGTATTTTTGAAAACGCATGTGAATTAGATATTAGGCATCTATCTAATACTAGAGGCTTGAATAAAAGCTTTTTCAACATAACAAGAGAACAATTGCAGGCCTTAAACCAACTTAGGGAAGCATCTGTCAGGGTCATGAAACCTGACAAAGGTGGGGGGCTTGTGGTTTTCGAACATGATCTGTACAATGAAAAAATGTCCCAAGTGCTGGATACACAAGCATATAGTCACTCATCACTTAATGAGATGAACACTAACATTCATAGGACTAAGGGGTATTTTAGGGACCTCTTTATTGAGGGACGGATAGATCTTGAGACCTTTGAGTACATTAATATTACTCAACCTAGAATACCAGTAATATTTGGGATACCCAAGATTCATAAGAATCTTGGGGACCCACCCATGAGGGCATTGATAGACGGAAGGTCCTCTATCTCTTATCCAGCAGCCAAATACATTGATTCCCTGTTAAATAAATACTTGGAATACATCCCAAGCATTTGTAGGGACTCATGGAGTTTCTTAGAGAATATCAATAATGTACCTTTTGACAGTGAACTCAACTTCGTCACAGTAGACGTCGTTGACTTATACACTTCTATACCCCACTTGGAGGCTATAGAATGGCTTGAGTTACTGCTGTCAGAATTGAAAACCCCAAGGGAAGTTATTAACAACATCACAGAATTATTGGATATAGTGTTAACATCTAACTTCTTTGTATTTGGCAAGGATTTCTTTATACAGAAACAAGGCGTTGCAATGGGGTCCCCTTGTGGTGCCATTGTTGCTAACTTGTTCATGGCACACTGGGAGAGGAATTTTGTTCTAAATAATCCATTATGTAAAAACAAGATAAGTTTTTACACAAGATACCTTGACGACATCTTTATCCTGTTTAAAGGTAATGAAGAAGAGGCACGCCTTTTAGTGGAATATTTTAATAGTACCACAACATTCTTAAGGTTTACTTCCAAATTTGACTACTATGAGATAGATTATCTAGATGTCAAGTTAAGGAAGGATATAATGAATAACAAGTTCATTTCATCCATTTTCCGTAAGGAAACTTATATTAACTCATTCCTTCACTACACAAGCGCGCACCCATACAAATTGAAAAAAGCTATTGTTAAAGGGCAATTAATAAGAGCAGTTAGAATCTGTAGTGAATTTAAAGAGTTTGAGGAGGAATGCTTGTTACTCAAAAAATTCTTCTTAGACAGGGGTTACCCTCTTTCAACTATTGATGAAGCGATTTTGGAAGTTACCAATAAAAGAATGAATGGTACTTTTTCTCCACTCATTTCTGATAAAGGGCCTGCTACAGCTACTCAGCAAGATTTTCTAACAGAAGGGACAAATTTAGACATTACACACGCCACAATATCGGAGGAACCTAGAAGGGAGTTTTCTTCGTCCTTTTCTACAGTTTTTTCATTAAGTTCCAAAGAAATATCAGATATCATTTATAAGAATTGGTATTTTATCACCAGCAATTCATTTTTAGTTGAAAAACTAGGTGATAAACCAAAAATTACATTTAGAAGAGGGCAAAATATTAAAGAACTACTGCAAACACCAAGTGTAGCCAATTCTTTCCAAAAAACAAAGGGATGTTTTACTTGTGGGACATGCAATTGGTGTCATGTCTTGCGTACAGGGAGCTCATTTGTTATTAGAAATAACAAATATTGGATAAACAGTAGAATTGACTGTAATACAAAATCTGTAATATATGTTGCCCTTTGTGTCTGCTGTCCGTCTTTCTATATTGGAAAGACGGACAGAAAGCTCAGGGAACGTATATATCAACATATATACGCAATAAGGAATAATAATTGTGAAAATGCACTTGCGAAGCATGTTTCTTCCAATTTAGGACATAGCTTTGTGTTTATGGGGATTGATTGTAAATACAAAACCATTAGGGGAGGTCCTATTTCTTTACTTTTAGAAATATTAGAATTGCAATGGCAGCTGAAATTGGATGCATTCAATATACCTGGCTTAAATGAGAGCTGCAATATTTCGCCAGTACTGAAATATAGATCTTACCTCCGTTGATTAGTTATTTCTTCTATAGTTTTGTTTTACATTATCCCCTTACTCTTTCCCTATATGCATTATACTAGTATTTCTCTTCAGGTTCATTTTTAATGCACAGTTTAAGTTAGAATTTACTGTGACACTTAGTATGTCCTTTACTGAAATATACCATTGGGTTTACTTATATATTCATACCCATACCTTTGGGTAATGAATTAAAACATTGTTTACGAATTTTATTTAAATTCTTTAATAGATTTTTTATATTAAATATAATTATTTTTTACATTAAATATAATTATTTTTTATATTAAACATAATTATTGTTTAATAATTTTTATTACATGTATATGTACTGACTTACTTTTTAGTAACATGAGGATGTGTAAAATGTTTTTTAAACTTGCTTGATTTAGTTACATTTACTGACATATCGTGATTCAGTTAAAAACATTTGTTGACAGTTTAGATTTGCTATGAAATGATGTTACATCTTTCAGCTGATTTTAATTAGGCAGCCGGTACTATAAATTTGGTTTGGCGCCTTTTTCTGTGTTTGCTTGCCTCTGATGAAGCTACTTTGTTTTAGTAGCGAAAACGCTGTCTTTTAAAGTTTAACATTAAACTGCGTTAAGGCTTTGGCTTTTTGGACTTTGTTGCACTCTTTTTGTGGACTACTGTTTGCAGCAGTACAATGACATGCATCCATCCCACCAGCAAAGCCAGTTAGCCCCGCACAGATGGTAGCAGTAGAATCTCCACCATGACATAACATACTGGACCTGGTCATCACCAACATGGGGACTTTATGCTCCAGACCAGAAGTGTATCCCTCACTGGTAAGATCAGACCATAAACTAATCTCACTGGATATTCACATCCTGACCCCAACTCTGCCCAGAAAACCACAGTGAAAAACTTCTCTAAAGCAAATTTCACACTCCTCAAAACCGAAGTGGAATCCTTCAAATCCCCCGGGCTTGTGGAAAATATGGCCCAGACTGCAGAATCCTTTATAAACGCATTCTATGAACACCTTCAGGAATGCATGGATCATGCAATCCCAGATAAAACCAAGACCCAATCCTCCAAAGGCAGACGTCCTGTCTGGTGGACCCCAGCCATAAACAAACTATACAATAGAAGGAGGAAGCTACTACATGATAGAGCAAAATCCTAAAAAGGGAAGGCATCTCTGATCAGTATTAGCAAAAAACTATGGGCACTCATAAAATCATCTAAGGCCAGCTTCGAGAGAAAAATTGCACAGGACACTAAGGATAATCACAAGGCTTTCTTTAGTTATGTTAGGAACCTGGGTGGGAATTCCCAGATATGCTCAGAATTAGCCCAAAATTACAAAAAATACACCGAACCCACAGACATTGCCAACATCCTAGCTGACAGGTTCAGCACAAACCCCCCACCAAAGGGCAAATATCTATCCCAGCAGAGTGCTGCCCCCCTGACATCTCAGATGCTCAGGTAAGAGCCTCCCTCTCCAAAGCAAAAAACACAGCATCAATGGGACCAGACGGTGTCCCGGGCTGCGTCCTACATGAACTCCAAGAAGAGCTAAACCCAAACATAAAACTACTGTTCAATCTCAGCCTTACTACAGGATATGTACCCAAAGAGTGGAGTACAGCAACAGTGGTCCCTCTCCACAAAGGTGGTGCCTCAACGGATCCCGGAAACTATCGCCCCATAAGCCTGACTAGCTTGGTCTGCAAAGCTATGGAAAGGATCATCATGGACCTCATAAATAAAGATATTGGGGACGTACAGACACTGGATCCTACCCAGTTCGGCTTTGTTAAGGGCAGATCCTGCCTCTTAAACCTGGTCAATTTCTTTGAAACAGTCACCAAGGCCATTGACAAGGGGAAGGTGGTCCACACAGCCTACCTGGACCTCGCAAAAGCCTTCGATACAATACCCCACTCGGGCATTATAGATAAGCTCACCAGCTTAAATATAAACCTCTATGTCACTAGATGGGTTGCAAACTGGCTCAAGGACAGAACCCACATAGTTAGAATTGCTGGAGCCATGTCAGACTCCAAACCAGTTACAAGTGGTGTCCCACAAGGCTCAGTCCTGGGACCTCTCTTGTTCGGTATATATTTCTCGGAGGTACAGGCCAACACGGAAGGACTGTGGCTGACAAAGTTTGCAGATGACTGCAAACTGGGCACCATAATCGACTCTCCAGCCGACACAAACATCCTCCAAAAGGGCCTCATAGAAACAGACAACTGGTGCCAGAGCCATGGCCTCAAGCTAAATGCTAAAAAGTGTATAGTCATCCCCTTTGGCAAAAACAAAGTGCCCACAAATTACCACATAGGTGGTAATCCATTAAGTACAGAAGAAGTAATTAGGGACCTGGGGACCCAAGTAGATAGCAATCTCTCATTTGACAACCACATGGCCAAAGTGGTTAGAAAAACATTTTATATAGTCCACCTAATCATGAAGGGATCCACATCTAGATCAGGGGAGGTCATCATGCCTCTTTACTCATCCCTCATCAGGCCCATAATTGAGTACAATGTCCCTTTTGGGATGTACCTTACCAGACACCTGCAGCAACTGGAAAGACCCCAAAAGTACCTCACCAAGAGGATCAAAGGGCTCACATCACCTGCTCTACCTGCTCCACTTGCCTCAGATTACAGCTTCAGGTAGTCTTGCACCAGACAATGGTACATTTGTACCCACTGGTAGCTGGGTAAGTGGAGATGACACCTTAGTCACCCATCACCAACTAGCAGAGATTATTGAAGACATCATATACAGGACACTGGATGCCTGAATCAAACAAATAGAGAACATGCAACAGTGACTTGAGTTGCATCTCTGCCCAGCACTGGCTCACCATTTGAACCAGGGCCCAGTGGTAACAATACCCAGGGTGACAATTAATCTTCCATTGAGTCTCAGCTGGCAGAGACCATATCTGTGAGCACCCAATCCTTTCCCCAGCCTAGTGTTCTCCTCTGTTTTGTGTCTATACCCAACTCTGTTGGTTATTCAATCCTGCCCTCACCATCATCTTCTCTGTCTTTGTCGAATGTCACCATTGTGTTCCACTTCCCTCATTGTGTACCACACACCCTGTCTGTCATGTCTGTCTTTGATTGCTATGTAACCTAACCCTCCTACCTTCCTCTTATGTTCCTTAATTTCTTCCTCAAATTTTCATAAATATAAAATTGTAACTGTCTCACAAAAAAAAAACAAAATTCTTCCTACCCCACCTCAGTTCTTCTCATTCCTTATTTGCTCAAGTTATTTTCTATCCTCTGCTTGTTTTCCCTTTTCAACAATTTTTATATTTTATTTTCAATCTTTGGACTACTCAAAAAAAGTAGCTAAACCCATCACACATGCCCATATAGAGCTTTTCAATCACGTATGTTTTTGTGGTCATGCTCTACATGATGGGTCACAAAGAGCACCATTGATGCCCATGTCTGACCAACTATGTCACTGCTCATTGTATAGCAATCATTAAGTCCATTCACTGTCATCTACTGAGTATTTTAGCCTATGCTGCCATTGGTTACACAAATGAACTGAGCATTGTTGTGTATTAGTCTGCAAACACAAACTGCAGTAAAGCTTACACCTTCAACATGATTGCTTCTATGGTTCACTGACTGATAGACTGCCAGGGCACTGGATTTAAATCCCCTCAGACTTGCAGCTGTTTTTTTTTTTTTTTTTTTTTTTTTTTTGTGGCTTCCATTCTGTGAATGAGTAAACTGACGTGTTGTGAACTTCACTATCACATGTATTAGGCCTGCTTCTGTGGCTCATCTTGTTAAGAAAAAGTGTTACTAGTATGTCGGTGCACAACATATTGGGTTAAAATCCCTTTTCAGGGATGCATTGTCATAGTTTACTTCCATTCTGTAAATATCTAACAATCACCTACTATGTGCTTGTCTGGCTCCCTGATTGCAACTAGTTCTAAAGCTTACCTTGCAAATGAAGTATTTGATAGAGTGTCAGTACACTGGGTACTAGGTTCAAATCTCCTCAGGGTTGTATTTTTTGTTTGTTTGTTTTCATTCTGTAAATATTTAAAAATAACTAGCTATGCGCTTCACTGTTATATTCCTTGCTGCTACTTCTGTAGCTCAGCTGGTATGGGAAATGGCTGATTGACTATCAGTACACAAGTACTGGGTTCAAATCCTCTCAGAGTTATAAAGGTGTCTTTTTTTCATGACATTTACATTATGCAGGAACACTGATGAAATTATATTGATGTCAGAGCTGGTTTTGTTGAAGATACTTATTATTTTTGCATAGCCCACATATCATGTTTGCTTTCTACACTTTTTAACTTCACATTCTTCAAATTGATATATGTATGTATGTGTCATACCCCTTTTCCATTCTGTTCAGCATCCCTGACTTTATTGCAACCATTTTTTTGCAATATTTTTTCTAATAGATGTCGGTTACTGTGACCCTGCTACTGCCTCTACCCTACCATCTTAGGCATACTTCCCTTACTTCCATCCATGAAATATGCCTCTGCAGATATGTATCCTAGACTTACAATGAACTTTCAGTTATCCAGAATGCAAGCAACCAGCACTCTCAAGCAACCGGCAAAAATATATCAAAGAAATACAAAAATACAGTACAATTTTCATGTATTGCACTTTCTATTTCCCCCACAGAAACATACCTTATGTTTTTACAGTTTCAGAGTTTTAAAAAGGAAGATAGGAATAAATTCCCTCCATCCCCAAACTGAGAACAAGTCAACCCAAACAAATAGTATAACTTATAGAAATAGTCAGGCCTATTTTTAATAGTAACTCTAAAGCAACCAGAAACTAAACCCTGTAAATTCCTAAATATCATACACAGAATTAAAAATGCAAAACTTTTGGATGGTGACATCCATCCAAACCCTGGCCCTAACACTGCAACCACCACTAACCCTCCTAAACAAAATCCCTCTACTTCTCAAACCGTCACTAAAGCATCAAACTCCCTCCTCATAGCTCATCTCAATATACAGAGCCTAAAGAATAAAGTTGCCCACCTCCATGCCCTCTTAGATATCCACCCCTTCGACATCCTTTGCCTAACAGAGACCTGATTAAAACCTGCAATACTGGACAATGAAATGACCCCACCAGGATACAATATCATGAGATTAGATCGAATAACCAAAAGGGGCGGGGGTGTAGCAATACTATACAAAGCAAATTTGCAATTAACACCAATAAATGTGTAACCACCTTCTATTAGTAGAACAGAAATCCTTATTTCTAAACTCCAAATCAACACCTACAAATCAACCTATATAATATGTGCCTACCTCCCTCCTGGTAACAACATAATCATCCTTGAAAATGTTCTTTCCTGGCTGTCAACCAACTACCCACAAGATACCATTATCCTGGGTGACTTAAATATTGACTGGAATACCTGCATCTCAGACAACCAGACTACCCACATAAACCTTTATGTATTTTCTCAAACTATCACCTCCCCCACCAGGATCCATAAACCCAAAAACAAAGAAACAACTCTTTAGACTGGATACTAATAAACAGTCAGTCCCTTTCTTATGATGCAGGAATCCTTCCTGATGATATCAGTGACCACTCACTGACCTACATAATCAGACAAGAGATTAATGCTCATAAACCAACCTTATATAAAACCATTTGGTCCAACAAAAACTTTAACCCTATTAACTTCCAAACTGAGCTGAAAGCATGTGACTGGTCACCCCTAAAATACCTCCAATTAGACAAAGCTGTATCCTACTTTAATGCCAAATTCTTAGAAATCCTGGACCATCATGCCCCATCCCGCTCAATGAGAAATAGGACAAAAATTGCTCCATGGCTAACAAAAGAGACAAGGTACAACATTATACAAAGAAATAAAATCTGGGCCAAATGGCGAGCAACTAAAAACCCAGCTGATCATCTAACATTTAGACAGTTGAGAAATGCCACCAAAAAGTCTATCCTACTAGATAAAAGAAACTTATATCACAACAACCAGCAAACCCATCAATATAAACCTCAAAAGTTCTGGGCAGGCATTAACAGACTCTTCCACCCAGGACAGTCCAAAACTCCCAGCCCAACAGGATCCACCTATGAAACTCCTAAGCATATTACTAATGCCTTTAATACCTTCTTTACTGAAGCAGTCCAAACTCTCGCCAACTCACTACCTCCTGTTAGCACATGTCTGTCATTCTCCTTGACTACTTTAACCCCCTCATTTAATTTACAACCAGTCCCAACATCCCTCATCTGCACTCTTCTTCATATACTAAAACCTTGCACCCCCTCAGCTGACCATCTACCAGCAGAATATCTACAGAGAGCTACAGCAGCAATATCCTTTCCAATTTCCATCCTTATAAATAGAACCATTACTGAAGGAACAATCCCATCTATCTGGAAAGTCTCCCACATTATCCCACTTCACAAAAGAGGCAACTCAACTGAACTCTTAAACTACCACCCAATAGCTTTACTCTCCCCTTTAGCTAAAATTATGGAAAAATGTATCCACCACCAACTACTAGACCACCTACTGAAAAATAACTTACTAGCTAACTGCCAGCATGGCTTCAGGCCTCACCAGAGTACCACCACAGCCCTCCTATCCTTTTCTGACTGTATTAACAATAACCAAAACAACAATACTCTATCCTCAGCACTCTTTATTGACCTATCAAAAGCCTTTGACATGGTCAACCATCCACTTCTCTTGAATATACTTGATTCTCTCTCACTAGATACACAGGCTTTACAATGGTTTAAATCCTACCTTGAGAATAGGCAACAGGCTGTGCTCTGGGAAAATAATCTATCCTCTCACCTTCCTATTATGCTAGGAGTCCCTCAAGGTTCTATCTTAGGACCTCTCCTTTTCTCAATTTTCATAAATGATCTCAATCTGATCATTCCTCAAGCTACATGTATCCAGTATGCTGATGACTCCACACTAATATGCTCAGCTACCTCTATACCTCAACTTCAGGTCATTACCCAAACAGTGCTTAACAGTGCAGAAAGATGGTTCTTACAGCATAGCCTCCTCCTGAATCCTAAAAAAACAAAACTACTACTCTTCACTCCCACACAAAGGTCCCCCCCGATTGACTTCACAGTTATATCCAATGATGGCATCATTATATCTCCTGACCCAACTACCAAGCTCTTAGGGGTTACAATAGACCATAATCTTAGCTTTGACATACATATTAACACAACAATTTAAACAGTAAACAGAAAATTAGGCTCCCTCTATAGGATTAAACCCTTCCTTACTCCAACAGCTAGAACAACTATTGCCCTCACCCATCTAATTTCCACCCTCCTCTATGCCTGTCCCATCTATACCAACCTGTCAAAAAACAACCTTAACAAACTAGCTACCTCCTACAACAATATTGCCAGATTTGCTACTGGTTCCTTATTTAGAACTCACCACTGTCAAAACCTAAAGCAACTAGGATGGCTAGAACTTCATAATCAACTTCAAAGTAAACAACTTATTATCGCCTATAAGATCCTCTATCTTCCAAAAAATTCTCCTATACTTACTAGTCTTCTTACCCCCTACAGTAATTTGATAACCCTTCGCTCAGCCAATAAAGTACTGGTATCCACTGTAAAATCCAAAAATAAGGCCGGTGACTCTCTGTTCACCAACACTGTTGGCAAATCCTGGAACCTCCTTCCCAATGAACTCTCATCTCTCTCCTCAGTGAAACTGTTCAAAAAACAACTCAGAGAACACCTTTGTAACCACTGGTTATGCCCATGTAGCAACCCAGACTAATCTCACCACCACTTTCTCTGTAGCCTCCCTACATTACCATTTGCAATTGGATTCCAACTCTCTCCATGCCTCAGACAGTAGACACACCTTTACTTTTTTTAGTATTTATAACAGTTGTATTCATGTAATCTTTTTCTAATTATGTACTTGCATAGCTAGCAGCAGTAATCTATTTATCACATAAAACATCCATATAAACTTTCTTTATACTTCCTACTACATGCTTCCCTTAAGTTGCTATGCTACTATAGGATAAATGGTATAACTGTCTGCTAAATACTGCTCCTTGAACTGTTACATTTATTTGTGTATTTTTCTTCACCTCTCCTTCTTATTGTGTGCCACTTTAAAATTGTTTGTTGCTCTATCTGTTTCTTATCTTCTGCTACTTTAATAATAATATTTGTCTATATAACATATGTATTCTTCAGCTTAAAATAGTACTGTACCTTAAGTTGCTACATATTTATTTATCTGTACCTGAAGTTGTAATTTTTGCTTATGTGGAGCTTTTCTCCCCGGGCCTTTACTGAAAATGGACATATATCCAGTTAGACTAACTTGGTCAACAAATGTAAAATAAAATAAAATAAATAAAACTACAGTTATCTGGCATCTTCCAGTCCCCATGGGTGCTGGTTAACTGAGAGTTTACGGTACAAAACTAAATCAGCACACTAGCATTACTGATTGTACATGCTGTTTTGCATCCACTACCCTATAGTATCATGCTTACACAATGTTTACTACAGCTGGTAATTCTTTACTGCAGCTGTCAGTTGGTACAGCACAACTCTAGTGGGTCCCTATTACAGCCATTATACACACCTTCCTGGCCATATGTATTGTTAATGAGCTTTGGGGGTTATTGTACATGCAAAGTAGACAGTAGTAGCTTGGCTGTCATCATGGATGTAACATTTCTGAATCCCTGGATTAGATTTGCATACCTTTTTTTATTTTCAGACTTGTTTTCTAGAAGTTGTGACAGTTGTCTCATTCTGTGCTGAAGCTGTAGACTTTGTACTGGACTTTGCTTTTGTTTTCTATTTTTTTATGTATAGGAGCTAGAAGATGTAGTTAGAGTTCTGGACAAAGAGATACTTCTGCATGTGGTTATGTGGGATATTTTGTCTGCTGCTGTTGTGGGATTAGTTAGAGGTGGTTTTGTAGTTGTTAGTGAATAGAATTTACTATTTGTAGATTTTTTTTTTGTATTTGTTTTGCAAATTGTTCTTCATATATTCAAATTACAATTTGAGGGTAAAGAAGACATGTTGTTTTCCTTTAGTTTTTATTGCATCTTTTTATTTTTATTTTTGTATACCTTTTATTTTTTAAGCATTATTTATATTTTTTGGCCCTCTAATGACAGATTTTTTGTTGTTGTTTTAATACTTTTTTATGCTGATTCAAAATGCAGTTCATTGAGCCTGAGGTACATGGTAACCTTATTGTTTTACTATTGTTATTAATATAATTAAGCTTATTCATCTGAAATGTTTATTTTCTTAGGAAATTAATTTTTGCATTTTTCTTGGTACTTTCTTTAGTTACATTAAAAAAGTAAGATTTATTTGCATACGTAATATGCTTGTAACAAGTTAGCATTTCTGAGCATTTTTTGGGAGGTATACTTTTTGATTTAAGTTTTTATACTTATCAGGACAATCACACAAAGGGGAGAAAAAGAAAGCAGACTTTGGGACAAATCCCAAAAGAGTTGATCTCAGTGTAATTCTGCTCTGATTCCAAAAGATCTGCTCTCAGTATAAGTGACTTACTTCAGTGTAAGGCCTATCTATAAACAAGCTTACTATGCAGGCCAAATTCCAAAACACCCGCTCTCAGTATAAGTGATCACTTACACTGCCAGCAACTCTTTTGAAATTGGGCAGCTGCTGAAGGTATTTGCTTAATTGTTTGGAAGGATTCAATGAACTTCGTGTAGGCTTTGTGCGAAGCCTATATGGACTTTACATGTCTGTGTGGTGAGCAATAGCAGTGATTACATATTCATGCTGTACACCATGTTTAACCATAAACAAGCATGGTTTTATGGCTGGCAACACTTGCCAGCCAGGAAACCATGTAAAGCAACACAAATAACAAACTTGTTCACCTTAGAGGAAACTAGGTTAGCGGGATTGCACAGAATGGCGCAATGATTACCAGAGTTTATCATAAAGTAATGTATATGGTCCAAACACAGTGTATACAGTGCAGAGTATTGTGGAATCCCATTCCAGACATTCTGTAGAAAAGATGTGTAAATGATCTGCAAGGGTACATGGGCTGAAATTTAAAATAAACAGTCAGGAAAAGTGTGTGTATTGGATAGAGGTATGCAGATGAGTTATAGGAATGAACACAGGGAAAGAGGACCTGTGAAAAATCGTAATGTACAGCAGATGAGGGCATGTAAATAGAAGACAGTTGTAGCAGGAACAATAATCACATATTGACATGGTACAGTGTATAGACTGTACAGAGAAAATGTATATTGTGTGACTCCCAGACAAGGTGACATAATGAGCTGGCTACAGACTGGTGAAGTGTGATTAGCTGAAGGAAAAAAAAAGCTGACATACTGGCGAAGATGACTGCAATATAAGCATCCTGGCATGAACAATGGGGAGGACATCTATCAGGGCTGTTATATACAACTAGGGTTGGATGCATATTGTGAAGCTGTGCAAACTGATTTGCCTGAATATGACTGTAATGTCAGCAGAGGTCTCCAGCAGGTGGGATACAGTTACAGGCTCATGGACAACAGCACGCACAATCATGGACAATATTAGAAAAATACCACCAGTAATTTCATGTCTCTGGCACAACATATGTGATTCTGAGTGATCATAGATGGTTCTGAATGAACACACTTGTACAACTATTATGACATTTCAGCAATCTATGAGTGTAAAAAAGCATACAGTTCTGACACTGTAATATTTGCTGGAGGTGTTAGAAGGTGTTAGGAGACACACTCTTAATATGTGCATGCATATATATATATATATATATATATATATATATATATATATATATATATATATATATATATATATATACATGGCTTAATCCAGACTGTCAGAAATGTAACCCATGCCATCAATGTTGTCAAACAGCTATGTATGTATGTATGTACTTTGTGCATCACCCGAACAGGTATTACACATGCATCTGGTATAACACCTTGATCACAGGTCTGCACCATCAGACAGTAATGTTTATACAACAAAAATAATACTACATGAAGAATGGTGGATTGTACTCAGTTATTGTTGTGATGAAGGCTGTGAACTATGGAGGTATTATGGCCTTTTATGTGGATGTCCTTCTCAGTAGTTGTGTTACATTCAAGGGATTAGTCACCACTGTGTCCACATGCTGGTGGATGTTCCACATACCATCTACCCCAGGGCACAGGTTACATACCAACTGGTCTGCCTATAGGGTGATGCCTACATTATCCTTGGGTTGTGCATTTCTTTTCATAATGTAACAAATCCTCCACGTTTTTGTTTTATCTCATGTGTTGTCATGGCTGTGGCAGCAGTCTTTGGTGTGTGTTGATACTGTCTGTATTATACTAATATCCCAATCTGTAGTCCACCAGACAGCTGTTTGCACACAGTATGTGTATGTCATTCTTGATGTCTGTGACTTAAATAATATATGGGAAAGGGCCTAGCAGACAACCTTGATGTATGGACCTGATCACTGGACTCTATTTAGATGCCATGTATGTGATCCAGTGGTCTGCCCACTGTAGCATTGTCACCGCACAGTAAGATGCTGTCCGGTTCGATTCACAGCTAGAGTGTCTTCTGTGTGGAGACATGCGTGAATGGGTGTACCTTCATTGAAGGTTGTGCATCAGGGCTGGTAACTCGGCACGTAAAAGTCAACTACCAATCATTAGCGGAGTTCCGCTATGGCGACCCCTAACCGGGAAAAGCCAAAAAACACAAACAAACAAACAAATGGTCACATCTGAAACCATTGAATGAATACCTCAGTGTGGATTTATTTATATATTTATTTATTTATTTATTTCAGTTTGATTACTGGGGAAGTCCACTGGGCTTGGGAGCCCATTTTCAGTGGAGACCCGGGGAGAAAAGCTCCACATAAACAACAATTTTTTAATTAAGAAATAGTTAAGACACAGAAGAACATTACAAGTTAACAGGTGGCTAGAAAGTAGTCTACAAAAACAATATCAGATTGCTAAGTTAGCAAAGTTAGCAAAAATTATTGACAATTTCAATTTGGCAAAATTGGCTTATTAAATAAAGAGACAGAAAAAAGGCAAAAAGAAGGAAGGACATTCAGAACTTTAATGTTAGAAGCTTATGCAATTAGTATTTTAGAAGAGGTGAAGGAGGGTAGGGGGTATGTCTGGGTAGCTTAAGCATATAGAGTAAAGATGCTTTAGTTGGTAATAGTTTGGTTTTTTAGGAAAGGTTAGAGAAGGATCAGAGAGATTCGTCAAATGCCTTGGCCTGGTCAAGTTCCACAGGATAATAGTGCTGTCATCATGCATGCCCTCAATGACTTCTTTGGGGTCATCTCACAGGTGTAACAGACATGGATGTAGCATTAACAACTCACACGTGTCTGTTGCACTCAGCCAAGATATTATTAGTGTCCAACTAGAAAAGGTCCATGATGACATGTTGGTCTACCTCATAGGTGATGAGAGTCAGGTTATGTCTGTACATACATGCATGCATCAGGTGCTGTCCCCCCAACTCAGATTGATGCATGTTGATGTGCACCCTTCTTCGAGAACAAAGTACATGTGGATAGTGAGCTGAAGTGTGTACCCAACTGTGTCAGGTAAGAGTTCTGTATCATGATATAGGAAATCTGTGATGCTGTCACAGCCCACTGATTCTGTGTAGTAGGCCTGGATGAAGGTAAGACAGTGCATACTGCCTATCTTGATCTGCCTTAGGATAGGACACAATCCTCCACTCACTTATCATTGAGATATTCTCCCAGTTGGGGATTAACCCTTACATCACTAGATGGTTAACCAACTGGCTCACCAACAGAACACATACGTGAAAGTTGGTGGATCTTCCTCTACTAGTAGAGCTGTTACAATTGGCATATCCCAGGGATCTTTGCTTGGCCCTTTACTGTTTGAAAGCAGTTTCTTGACAGTCCAGGCAAAAGTATATGGCCTTTGGCTTAACAAGTTTGCTAATTATTGCATATTGGCTGCAATCATTGAGTCCACCACTGATGATAACATACTACAGGAGGGGCTAACACAGACAAATGATTGGTGCCAAAGCCACATGATCTACAAATAAATGCAAAAATGCATCCATATTTTGGTCTTCTGCAAAGTGGAATTCCACACTAATTACAACATTGACAACACTCCCCTATGCTGAAACCCAGTGGTACAAGACCTGGGAACACATGTAGAAAGCAATCTGAGCATCAACCACCATGTGTCCACAGTGGTACTGAAAGGCTACATCATTCACCTCATAAATCAGGCCATCATATCCAGATCTAAGGATGATACAACTGCACTGTACTCGAACATCATCAAAACACTAACAGAGTATAATGCTTTCTTTTACATGTACCTCACCAGACAGCTGTATTTAAAATGTACTTGCAATATGGGCAGCAGCCACATTTTGCCATCCCAAAGTGCTTTGATTTTTGTACTGATTTCTTCTCAAATAAAGCTTTGAGGGTTTTTCCCCCTTCTTATAAACAATGCTTGGAGCCAAACCAATGTGTTCTCTAATTTGTCATTTGTCAAAATATTCCACTTTTTTAGTACTGAAACAACACATTTAGATTATGGCATCATCCATGATATTGACTATTATTGTAGTCATCAGTTGAGATCTGCTTATCAATAAATAAGTCCATGATACTGGATCTAATTCTCCTGTAAGCAGTATTAAGTTCATTAATCAAAGACTTTAAGTACATGTCATCAGCTAAAACCTCTTTCATTTTATTGCAGTAATTGATCTTGTTCATAACTATAAGGCCACCTCCCCTTATCAGGTTGCATTATCCTGATTTCCCAGTTGTTTTGAAAACTATGAATTAGTTTGCTTTTGGCCTTAGCTATGTTATTATTCTTTGGGAGTGCCTTTATATTCTGGTTTTGATTTCCTGGCTGAATAGTTGCTAATATCCAGTTCACAGATCATCTTGTAGCATTAAATACATTGCACAATGGAAAGCAAAAACTTCAACAATGTATCCTGTTTCACCTTTACACTGTGTATGCCCTGTCTACAGGTGTTATGTTTGCTTCCTGGGTGGGCCACTAGTCCAGATTTGCGCACTGCTAAGCATTGTGCAAACAAGATAAGCGGAGCTAAAGATGACATTTATTGTGTTTCTTCTTTTTCCTTGTTTGTATTACTTTGTGCACTGTGGAAACACTGGCATTAAAAAAATAAAAGGGAAAATCAGGAGAAATGAAGAAAAGAAATCTATTAAATAAACAATACTATAACATTTATGCTGGTACACATGAAATATTTCTACACAGGTCTGTATATCTCACTCCAATGAATCTTCAAAACACAGTAAGGTTGTCTTATCCCTCTTTGCCACACAAACAGCTTTGCAGCAGAGAATGACAATCATTGCACATAAAACCAACTGCAACATCATCCACAGTACTGACAAAACATATGACAGTTGTTTGTACATAGGTTTATAGGTTCATAGGTAGGTACTAGGCTATCTGCCAGAGGGCATTTATAAGCCTAGCCAGAGTGTTTCGGCTTTTGCTGCCCCATTGATTAATTAACTGAGCCTCTGTCAAGCAGACCCAATGAAGTGATCCCAGGGGTGTATTTTCTGTTACCCATCCACTCGTCAAGGTTTCTCTTGAAGAGATTTAGTGAGGGGCTCTGCCTAATGTAGTTAGGAATTTTGTTCCAAAGCATGGGGAGTCTCTGTTACAGGAATCTATCCCTCCAGCATGTTCTACTTATTGTTGTGGCGAGGTTTAGCTCAGTAGAGCACGTGGCTCACAGTGACTTGGATTTCTTTAGGTGGAGCATGTCCATCAATTCTGAGTTGGACATGGCTTTGTAAGTCAGGCAGAGATCACCTCAGAGTAAGCAATATGCCACTGAGTACAGCCGGAGTTTTTACAGTCGGTCTGCATAGGGCATATGTTTGAGGCCAGTAATCCTCTTGATGAGGTACTTTTGTGGTCTTTCCAGCTATTGGAAGTGTCTTGTGAGGTACATCCCAAATAGGGCATTGTACTCTATGATGGGTCTGATGATTGACGAGTAGAGGGGCACTATAACCTCTTTATTTCTAGATGTGAACCCTTTAGTAATTAGATGGGCCACATAGAAGGATTTTCTAACTACTTTGGCAATATGATTGTCAAAGGATAGATTACTATCGCCCTGGGTCCCCAGATCTCTTATTACCTCTTCTGTATTAAGGGGGCTGCCACCTATGTGGCAATTCATGGGTGTTTTGTTTTTCCCAAATGGGATTACTATGCATTTTTTGGCATTTAGCTTGAGGCCATGACTTTGACACCAGGTGTCTGTCTCAATAAGCCTTTTTGGAGGATGTCTGTATCAGCCGGAGAGTCAGTTATGGCTCCCAGTTTGCAGTCATCAGCAAACTTGGTTAGCCATAGTCCTCCTGTGTTTGCCTGTACTTCTGAGAAGTATATGCCAAACAGTAGGGGTCCCAGGACCAAGCCTTGTGGGACACAACTTGTGACTGGTTCAGAGTCAGACCTGGAGCCTGCTATTCTAACAGCGTGACTTCTGTCTGTAAGCCAGTTGGCGACCCATCTTGCGACATAGGGGTTTATGTTCAGGCTGGTGAGTTTTTCTATAATACCTGAGTGAAGAATGATGTTGAATGCCTTAGTGAGGTCAAGGTAGGCTGTGTGAACCACCTTTCCCTCATCTATGGCCTTGGTGACCGTCTCAAAGAAGTCAACCAGGTTTAGTAGGCATGATCTGCCCTTAACAAAGCCAAACTGGGTCGGGTCAAGTGTTTTGAGGTTCCCAATGTCTTTGTTAATGAGTTCCATGATAATGGGCTCCATAGCTTTGTGGACCAGGCTAGTCAGGATTATGGGGCGACAACTACCAGGGTCAGTTGTGGCCCCTCCTTTGTGGAGTGGAATAACCGTTGCTGTGCACCATTCTATGGGCACATAGCCTGTGGAGAGGTTGAGGTTGAACAGCATGTTTAGGTTGGGGGTTAGTTCATTCTGTAGTTCGTGCAGGACGCATCCTGGGACACCATCTGGCCCCATTGATGCTGTGTTTTTGGCTTTTGAAAGGGCTGTTTTCACCTGTATGTCTGTGATTTCTGGCACACTACACTTTTCTGGTATTGTTGTGGGCCCTTTTGGAGGAAAGAGTGAGGAGAAGTTTGCACTGAATCTATCTGCCAGGATATTGGCAATATCAGTAGGTTCAGTATATTTTATGCTATTTTGCACTAGCTCAGAGCATATCTGTGAGTTGCTACTTAGATTCTTGGCATAGCTAAAGAAGGCTTTGTGGTTATCTTTCGAATCCTTGGCTATTTTCCTTTTGAAGTTAGCCTTGGATGATTTTATGATGGACCTTAGTTTCTTACTGATACTGATCAGGGATGTCTTTCCTTCTTGGGATTTGCTTTTTTTCTGAACTAGTTTCCTCCTTTTATTGTATAACCTGTTTATGGCAGGGGTCCACCAGACTGGTTTCCTTCTCTTAGGGGAGTGAATCTTGGTTTTGCTAGGGATGGCACAATCCATGCATCCTTCTAAGTACTCATAGAGTGCATTTGTAAAGGATTCTGAATCCTGGGCAGCATTATCCTTTAGCGTGGGGGCTGTGAAACTTACCACCTCTGTCTTAAGTAAGGTGAAGTTTGCTTTAGAAAAGTTTTTCACTGTGGTTTCCTTGGATGGGGGTGGTGGCGGGGTGTGGACATCCAGAGTGATTAGTTTATGGTCTGATCTAACCAGTGACAGGTTGACCTCCGGTGCGGAACACCTGTCACCCATGTTGGTGATGACCAGGTCCAGTATGTTTTCACCTCTGGTAGGGGAGTTTACCAGCTGATCCAATGCATTTGAGTTGATAAATTCGAGGAAGCGCTGAGCCTGGGAGTTTGTACTCAAGTAGTTTTCCCAGTTAATGGTAGGGTAATTGAAATCACCCAATATCAGGGTGTTCGGTAGGACCTTCATGTTTTCCAGTGTCTCCAGAAAGGCAACGTGGTGGTCCTGGGTCATGGAGGGTGATCTATAGCAGGCCACAATTTGCATTGCAGATTTGCCCGATGTTAGTTGCACATGGATGGTTTCAGAGGTATCATGCTGCACCACTAACCTAGAGGTGTAGGTATCCTTGATGAATATGGATGCACCCCCTCCTTTTGTGTTACGGTCCATGTTCTGTGGCCAAAATGTGTGGTATGAGTTGTAGCCTGCTAGTGCTGGAGTGCTCTCTGGAGCCTTAAACCAGGTTTCAGTTACTGCACAGATGTCGACATTCTCCATACTGAGGAGTGCTTCGAGCACATGCATTTTGAGATTTAAACTCCTGGCGTTGAGTAGCATAACCTTCATTTTTTTATTTGTGCTGTTTATAGAGGTGGGTTTGACTTTTGAGCCTTGCCTATAAAAGGCACTATGGGGGCAGCAAGATCTTTGGCCAGTATTCGAAAGCCTAGGGGCGACAGGTGCAAGCTGTCTCTTGTGAAGCAACGTGGCTTGTCGAGCATGTCGTCCCAGGCTGACAGACACTGGATCCCCTTTGAATGAAACCAGAAGGTTAGCCAATTGTTGAATTGGCTGTATTAATGTATGTGCATTAATTTCAGATGTAGTGACATATTAATTTCAGATGTAGTGTACTGAGTAATCACACAACCATTTATAACTATTGCTTGCTTGAGCAACAAACACAAACAGATAAGACAGAGCTGCATTCAAGCAAGCAATAGTTATAAATGGTTGTGTACTGAGTAATCACACAACCATTTATAACTATTGCTTGCTTGAATGCAGCTCTGTCTTATCTGTTTGTGTTTGTTGCTCATTCTTGTCTTATCTGACCAGTAATCTAAGACATGCAGTCTTTAAGGCATTCTGTATCATTGTCCTTAAAATGTGTGAGGATATTAAATGGCAATAATATGCAGTTGTCAAGACATGAAGGGGAGGTTGAGTGTTACCAAACAGAAACTGCGAAATGTGTGCTGCTTACTTATATTTAAAACCTTGATACAATTACTTCTACACTTTATAGGTCTAACCTGGCTGACACACCCACTGGATGTAAGGGAGTCTGTATCACTGTTGTGTTTTCCTTCTCCCTACCAGTAATGATTCACAGTTGCAATCCATTAGCAACAAACACTGAGGGAGTGCCTGCACTATGTTTACATCTGCATCATGGGATTCAGCAATTCTAATGAGTTCACACCTCATTTGCATTTTCACTGTACTCACAGCCCTGAATCTACACTATAAAAAGGGAACTGTGTAGCCAGGGAACCTAAAGATGAGGAGATTTGTTTATGTGGATAACAAAGAAAAAAATATTACAGGAGACTACAGAACTTGATAAGGTGTGCTTGCATTTTTAAGTTATATACTGGATATGCTGAAATATCATTAAGAAAAATCTGTTAATATGTATATGCATTATCAAATGCTACTTTTATCTGTATGCATTTCTTAGAAGTGTACTGATGGCACATGCATGTTTGTCAGGGCATTTTACTTTCTCAGATGCACAGCCTTACTAACTGTCATCACAAGTGCTACTGTTACAACTGTTTTTCACTTTACACTCTTCTATTGTTATTTCCATAAAAAGCAAATGTCCAATATTGTCAATGACATAGGGTGTTAGCCTTCTAAGATGGCCCATACACACTTCTAGGGGAGTGCTGGCCACAGGTAGATGTGACTGGCAATTGTAAAAAATGGAACTTTCTGTGGTAAATGTGTGCAAACATTTCAGGGACAGTTTATTTGATAGCACTTTTAGCATTTCACCAATGGTTTGCCAGCAAAATGTGTCATTTACCTGTTGTTTTGGGGGTGGAGGAGCCAAGTTGCATTTCTGTGCTGGCACAAACAAAATTTGTTATTGTTATGCTCCTTGTTTTTGATCCAGTCTCACTTTGTGTGTGATTGTAATATGTTAAAACCACACAATTTCTTTTTTTTAATATTTGAATATCTTGACTGTTTTATGTTTCTCCAATGGTTAATAGTGAAATATTACCTTTTATGTGTTATATCTAAGAAGGACTTTTATTTATATGATACGTATGTGTATTATCCTTCTTTTGTGATTTATGTCACCTAGGACTAAGGAGCCTAAGTGGCCCACTCCTCGCAAACCCCCATTTCAGTGACCCTGAGAATGAAGTCATTGTGGAAGCATTTAAGTGACATGGCACCTTACTGCTTGAGAGGTGACATTGGGATATGTCTGCCAGAATTCAAATTTGCCAGCAGATAGTGGCTGATGTGACTGCACTAGTTGGTCAGAGCAGGACATATGATCGGGTGTGCCATAGGCTACTGACATGATTTCATCGGCCCAGAGGAGAGCAGCTTCAGTGGGCCATGAATAGCTGTCTACTGGGAAGGCTGCTACAGACCCACCAATGACACCAAATGAAGAATTCCTGTCCACTGTCAGCGCTGCAGACAGCCCACTGGAAACTGCACAACAGCATGTCATTGATGTTGGCGCTGCTGTTTCAGGGAAGACAAGTATATCCCAGGAGGAGCTTCCAGGTAGGCTTACCTATCTCAGTTGTAAAATACTGACAGAAATACTTTAGTAATGTGCAACATTACATTTCTTTTTGGGGGAGGAATAGTTGTAGATTGATACAGTTAACAACACATTGAGGTTACTTACATATTTGCTTGGGGTGGACATGTCATCCAAGTTCCTGTTAAAAGTATCATTAATTGACATATAAAGGGTCAAATGTTTTAACCCCCTGTGTTACTGTTCATTGTGATGATGGTGTCCTTACCTTTTAACTTCTTCCAGGACCTTCCATTATAGGGAGCTTGCAATCACCTGCACATGGTAAGCCAAACATTTTTAGGTCAGTACTGAGGAGCAATTCAAAGAAATATTTAGTTTGTGATGCGGGTGTCATGACTGTTGTGCATATTATTGTAGTGTCTGTAATGGTGGCACCATTGTTAGTTTGTAAGCATATATTTGACTATAGTCGTATAAGCATTAATTTGCTTTCTTGTATTTGTTGCTTATTATTACAAGTGATCCTGACAGTGGAAATGTGAGACTCCTACCACCTGATGTCAGAGTATCAGCAGACTCTAATGATAATGGTGGCCAAACAGAGGGACAGTCGGGGGGTGTGTGCAGAGGTTGAATCTGACACTGTGGTTGACATTCAGGCTTCCCCTGTAATTCCATCAGACACAACCAATAGGCCTAGACCAACCCATTCCAGTAAGCTCTCAAATATTGGACTGGTGGAGGGTGAGACACTCAATCAGGTAGTGTAGCTGCTGAGGCTTCAGTGCCTGTTGATTCTGGTTGTAGCCAAAGTGTGGGTGAGGTCCCATGCAGAAGGGTTGTTAGGGGTGCTCAGAGGTCAGAGGAGGCTTGTTGTCCATCCTCCCTCTGATCCAGGTGTGCTTTCCCATGCCACTCAATGTATGTTTATTGCCATCATGGAGGTGCAGGAACATTCCAATAGGTCATCCAGAGAAATGCTTAGGGCTGTAGATGTGGCACAGGCTGACATGCATGACTGCCTCCACTGTGTATCTGATTCAATGGATTGGATGAATGACACATTGGAATGGGTGGTGTCTGTGATGGGATGTCTTCTGGGAGATGGATGGCATCCATGTGGACATAGGTCAGCCACATCATCTGATGTTAGCTGATATGGCTGTACCTGATCACCCTGCCATAGTGGCATTATTTTCACTGCTCAAGCCATGGTTGAGGTGTACAAACCCAAACATGGCAGGCCATAGAGTCATGGTCCTGGACATCTTCATGAGGGGAGCTCATCCATCAGACATCAGTCACATTCAAGTAGCAGCAGTTCATCTGACTTTGGGCATGGACATGTCAGTGCAACTCCTAGCAGAGCCACTTCTCATGGTCATGTACAGCAACAATGAACTGCAACCTCTATCATGCATGGCTCACACCTGTCTGACATACCAAGATGTAGAGCTAGCACAGAGCTTGGCTGTGTTCTTGCAGACAGTCACACACCAGTTTCACCTGGAGAGCCCATACAGACACACACAGCAGTTACATGGTTCAGCCATGATGCATAAAGCTCATTCTGTCTCACTGGCCATCTGTTACTTTATCAAAATGTCTACCTCTTTCTCTTTTTTACTCACGTGCACTCACTTACCTTTTGTGTCAGCCTAGGTTTCCTGCCTCCCACACAGAGCACCATGTGAAGTGATAACTGAGCCATATCCTTGTTTTTTATCTTTTGAATTCAGGGATATATAAACGTTGTGTCTGATGCTCAGGGTGCATAGCTAACTTAATGCTTAGGATATCTGTGTTTGTGATTTTTTGCTAATTGTACTTTTGACATATTAGTCTTAGAAAGTTAGAAAGTTCATAGAATCAAAACAGTTTTTTGCATCAGTATTTTTAAGAATCTTCTGAAGGTTGTGAAGTCTGAAGCTGATGTGTGTCTCATTACTTTCTAACTTCTCTCTTTAATGATTTTCCAGTAGAAAACTATGAGGGAAACTGAGGACATTCGGTGACCATTAGTACTCTTGAGAGGTAGCTATGTGTGAATTTTTGATGTCTGAGACCCATTACTTGGCAACAGGACTCATGTATTCACATTAGTCTCTGCTGTCACATGTTAATCCACCTTTTACTTACTTGCATTATCAAGTAACATGCATGGATATGCCATTCATTTGCATTATTACATAATTTTGTTTTAACATTCCAGGTTCAATAGTTACCTTGTAAATCTAGCTGCTGTTACAGTTTTAGTTCAGAGCTGAGTCTATCTCATGCTAGGGGTACACAGCCATTACATGGGTAGGTAAAGGTTGTCAGCATTGCCTGGCATCAATGTTGCTATATGTATGTGTGTAGGATGAAAGTTTTAGCCATTTAGATGGTGAGTGTATGTGCTATCCATTGCCTCTTGGCCAGTGTAAGGCCATATTGTGCATGCCTACATCTGCCTACACCCACAGCAGCTGCTGATTCCCCCTCTGATTCCTCACCTGCATGCAGCTATGGTGACCTTGCCATTGGTGTTGGTGTGTGCACCCTTTCTCCTTGTTGATCTTGCTGAAGCTATTTTCTTAGGATGATGTTGTGAAGCATGGCACTGTTGGTGAAGATTTCAGTACATGCACATAGATTGTAGTGAAGAGCTTCCCTGAGATGTATCTAGGCACTGTAACTGTGACATCAGCAGCCCAAACACACTGATTATGATATTTCTGCTTTGAGCTTGTGCCTCATTATGGTGTTCTTCAACAGATGTGCGCATATCTGATGGACTTCATCAGCCAATGCTCCAGTGTATAACCTCCATCACTCAGTAAATGATCCTGTGGGCTATCAGTCTCAGTGAACATTTAATAATGTTGGGAGATATGCCAGGTATGTGAGTCATGGCAACTGCCTGGGTTGCCAGCACACATATTCAAGATGATTCCCTTATCATTACACATGACTTGACAGTTAATATAGTGGTAGCCTTTTATATTTATGTAGATCCTTCCCTGTTTCCCAGGTGGTGCCTTGATTTCTATATGTGTACAATCTATGGTACCCAGTATTTCAGGTAGTGTGCTACAGGGCTTTGTGGCCCTTTCCTGAAGAGTATGGGGAAATTATATGCAGTCACTGAAATGGTGGAGCATAGCATTCAGTAATTGATGGAGGATCCTGGATTCTGATGCCTGTAACACCCCAGCATATCCCCTGATGGTGTCTGAAAGGCTCCTGTAGCTAGTACTACACATACTTTTTTGCCACTGGTATTGGTTCCACTCAGATTGCCCTGTGTCTAAGCTGAGAATAACAGAGGTTGCAGAGTTCCTGTAGTGTGTTTCTAGCTACCATGTAGTGCTCTTCAGGTTCCACCTCAGGCAGATTGTGATAAGATAACCAGGGTCTGGAAACTTTTCTCCTTCTTAGCTGTGGACTGTTAACAGCAGCAGCAGCATAGACTTCAGCCTGTTGCACATACACGTGAATTAAATCAACAGCAGCACCTGACATTCTGTCTGTGTACACTCCTTTCCACGGCTGTACTCCAATATGTTTAGGAATTCACATTGGAAACCAGCACTGAGTCTACACAGTTGCTTTATAGTTTGGTGAATAGTTCCTCCATCTTCAATTGATTGATTAGCATACAATTCAGCTGCTTATTCTGTAATTAGCATGCCAATTTTTTTAACTGTGGTTTCTCAGCTCTACTCACCATGTAGAGCCACTTTCTGAATACAAACCAGTGTGCTACCATGTGTGCATCACTGCATGACATGTACATGGTTTTAGCAGACTGTGTAGGGTTTATTGAATCTTCCCTGTTGTCTTTTTTCTTTACTACACTGGTGAGTACTTTAATTTGGACCCACCCACTGTTGCCAATAAAGTCTTTACTTCAGCAAATATATATTGTTTTGCATTGAATGGTTTTAGATAAGTTTTTATATCATACAGAGATTAACAGGTAACTGCTAAGCCAATGGCCATAGGTGGCCATAGGAGGCATTTTTTAACCTTAGCCATGATTTCCTACTTGTAAATGACAGGGTAAATTACCCAGAGCATCTAGTTGGGTTTAGGTGGCACAGCATTTACAAGAAATGAATGTTGGTATTATAACAGACTTTTTTAGATATTTAGATTTAAAATGTAAAAATTTAGACCTATTTCACAACTTGCTGTAGGGTTCTATTTTTTTACAGCTATGTTCTAAAATTGTTATGCACATTTTTTTTTACATTTATGTATTAACTTGCCATGGGCTCATGATGTTTTTTAACTTAAATATTTTCATAAACATTGAGGAAATTTAGGACTTACTGAACACCAGCTTAATTTGACATAACAATGATTTTTTGCCTACCAGTTACAGCTTTTACGTCTATCATTTTGCTTGATTTTGGCAGTGCTGGAATCTTGATTTTATATGCACATATTCAAATAGTAATAACTGAAAGTTTTTTTTTTTAAAGGACAGCCACCTAAAAAGCTACTTTTCAACAAGAATCACTATATAGGTAGCCCTAATTTCAAAAATAAACATATGTGTATAAACATGAGCCATGAGACCAGAAGAAGAATTTAGAAAATAAGTTGCTAATTATATTCATAAAATTGTCAATAATAGTGAAGAAGTAAGTACAGTTTACCTAACAGATTTTTTTATATTTATATATTATAAATCTTGGTACCTTTAGTACAAACAGGAAATTTTCCCAGACAATCTTATGAATTAAAAAATGTGAATTTGCTCTTTAGCAACTGATAGTATCTGTAGCATTTTTTTTCCTGTTATGGATCCCGTCTGTGTCACTATAACAGTTATTCAACTGGGGTTATGCTTATATATATAATCTAGTGGTCTTTAATAAGATTTGCTGAAAGAAAAAAGACTCATTACAGAAAAATAATAAAAAATTTATTCTTAAAGGGTGTGTCAAATGCCATGCAGAAAGACATACCCCCAGATTTAATAAACACATTGTAGGCATGGTGTACAGCCTACATGAAAGGTACCGTGGCCGTGTATGCGGTTCCCCCTCAGTAGCATGCCATGCATATTAATGATGGCATGCTGCTGAAGGAGAGCCATAGAACATGGTTATTGAATCAGTGTAGGGAGTGTGTTACTGTGTCCACAGATGAGTAACACATCCCCTGCACTGTCAAAGTGCAGTATATCAATGTATGTTATATCTATTAAATAATTTTTTTGAAGTTTGCGCGGCGTGGCTCAGCATGCAGAAATTAACATGTGCCAGACATCTAAAACTAGAAACTGGATGCATTTAATTATGACTTCAAAGGTCAAGTTTAAGCATATCTGAGCAATTTTGCACTGTGCAGCGCAATGCTCAGCAATGCTTAAACATACCAGAGAGATATATGGAAAAGTACAGCAGCATTCTACATATCTGTGCAGCCAAGTGGATAAAGTTACAGCCTCCTCTGCAGTAGGTGGGGGATTTAAATATATGGAAGGGAAATTAAGCAATTATTTTCACAAGATAAATTATGCCAATTATTTTCAAATCATGATGTGCTGCACTCAGCTAAGCTCTATTAAGCCTTGCTAAGCCATGATAAGAACTGCTTAAACAATCTCTGTTTAAGCACCACTTCACAGTGCTTGGCACTGCTTGGCTGTGCTTAGCTGGTTTGTGCACTGCTAAGCATCACTAAACATTGCCAGTTTAAGCACTGCTTAGTTGAGCTGAGCTGGTTTGCTCACTGCTAAGCGATGTGCCTCATTTTTAAATATTGCCAAATCATGCATAAGGGTGAGAAAAAGGGCTATATTAAGCTGCACAGGTGGAAATACACCATAATCTATTGGAATTATGTCTCTGAAGGATACAATGGCAGGTGTTGGAGAGGGTTTGCACCTTTGGGCACAGCAATGGGGCATTGAGGATTCCAGGGTCATGGTCGGACTCCTAGTGAAAAACCATGAAGACCAGCTCATGCAGGAAGGTCACCGGGGCTTGGAGTACAAAGCAGAGGCCTGGGACTGGCTGGCAAGGGACCTCACCAGTGCAACTGGTATCGCCCACACAGGTGAGCAGTGTCATAATCACCACGACGATCTGAAAAGAAGGAAGGGGGCTCTCTTGGATGGTTTGAATGGCATTGCTTCCCTTAAACCTTTTCTCAAAGCACGTCCATTGCCACATAAATTCTAGTAACCTGTCCTTGGAAGCTTTAATTTTTAGTATGATATATACAGAAATGGTTAGCTTGTTATGTGCAGTGTTATTGTTATGTGAAATGCTTTCTCTATTTTTATAAGAGCTTAGTAAGGCTATACAATGCACAGCACTCATGTTTTTAATGTAACTAGTCATGACAATTTTTTAATTAACTATAACAATGATCTTAGCAGTGCTAATCACCTGACATGTCTTTTATTTATTTAAATGTTTTATAGTATTTTACTAGCTGTCTGATGAAGTGACTTGGTTAGTTGCGAAAGCGCTTACTTTTTTGTTTAAATAAAATCTTTGGTGTGTGAGCTTTTGGTGCAGTTTTTATTCTATTTTACTTCATTTTCTCTGCACCTTGCTCTGTTTCCCTGGAGCTGATTTATCTTTTACTTGTTTACGCATCTCATTCAGTAGAAGGGGACACACCAATTTATTTGTAGTTATGGAGAACTCGGATTCTAATGAGACAATAAATGGTTTCAGTGACCGTTTCCTTCAGACTCTACATATACAGAATAATCCCTTAATGGACTTGAACTATATTTGCTCTGAGGGTAATAATGAAACTAATATCAACTATCAGTTACTTGAATTTCTACAACATTACAAGGATCTGGAAAACAAAATGTACAAGTTTAAGAGGCTGCAATGGCAACGGCTATATTTGCAAGCCTCAGAACATAAGATTATTCCCAGAGGACTACATATTTTGAATATGCCTACCTATGGAGAGACATACCCTGATCTACTGAGAAGATGGCAAGAACTGTACCTTTATTTCAGTACACAGTATATGCGTTTGCTAATTGATTTTTTCTGCCAATAGAAAATTAACTGAAAGAACAAATTATTGCTGCTGAAAGTGATATCTCTACACGTTTTACTACTGATGTTATTTTAGACAAATTAGATTGTTTACAAGAAAATATTACTGTGTATGATAAGAAACTACAGGCTCTAAAACTCAAGAAGTTACAGAGGGATAAAATGGATTTTGATAACAATCATGTTTTCTCCTGGCCAAGAGAAATTAACAGGCCCTTAGTCACAGTTAATGGAGGCATAACCTCCATTCAACCAGACTCTATGCGAGGTCAAATTGGAGCAACAACCATTTGTACTGCATCTACAGCACAAGCATCACCTCCTCTCCCACCCTCAGCCTTAGCCAGAGCAGTGTCTGAAACAATAAACATTAGAGAGAATCTGCTAACAGAAGTAGCAACTACCAATAACTGCCACAGAGCTACGATACAGGAACCTACTGCTGGCCCTTCGACAACACAAAGGAATCTACATGGCACTTTTTTAGAGACTCCAGAAGATTCACAAATTACTTTTGAAGAATCCACTACCCATCAGGGCATGATCGAGAAGTCTAAACAATCAAGACAATCGATCGAGACAAGGGAGCATGGAATGGAATCTGAATCATACCAAGCGGAAACGAATGTAAGCCACAATCTGATTTTTAACATTTCTTCTCTTAGGCTCACTAGTGAACACATTGTGCTATTGAATAAAGGACTGTCCTTTGTTCCAGCTAAACAAGCCAACCCAATTACTATGTTAAAAGACTTGAGGTTATTGGGAAGGAACTTGTCTCTGAAAAATGTTTTTGCTTCTGGGGTAAACAATGCTGAAGTACACAAGCGTTATCAGAAACCAAGTACTTTCATTCCTACTTCGCACCCTGTGATACAAACTTTTATTAATGTTTGTGAACGAGATTTTAGATCTCTTTTTTCTAAAGGTACTAATACTCAATTTTATAATTTATCAAGCAATGAAAATAAGGCCTTACACGAACTAGTTAATATGAATTCCATTGAAATCAAGCAGGCCAATAAAGGTGGTGGAATTGTGTTGCTTAATACTGAGTTGTATTTACAACAAATGAATGATTTACTGAGTGCATCTGATACATATCAATGTATTTCTTTTGCAGCTGTTAAAGGTATTATTGACAAGGTTTCTTTTTTAATTTTTGATTTACTTATGACAGGTATGACAGATGAGGATTTATTTAAATTTTTTAACACTCAGAATCCCATTATTCCCAGAATTTATGGCCTTCCGAAGATACATAAACATGCCACCATACCACCAATGTGACCTATTGTCTCAGGTGTTGGATGGTATACAGAAGCACTATCCATTTATGTAGAAGGCAATTTACATACATTACTTAATGACTGCTACACCATTCTCAGGGACACCTAAAGCTTTCTTGAAAGACTACATAATAGATTAGAGACTATTGGTTGTGAGTATATGTTGGTTACTATTGACATTGAAGCGTTATTTACATCTATACCCAATGATTGGGGAGTTGAGATGATTAGAGAGTTTCTCAATATCAATCACTCTTTTGATAATAATAAGATTGAACTTATATGTGCCCTATTAGATATTATCTTAGAGAACAATGTTTTTGTGTTTAATAATGAGTTCTTCCTTCAGAAGGTTGGCATGGCTATGGGCACAGCTTGTGCCAATAGCTACGCCAACCTAGCTTTAGTTTGCTGGTAACAGTCTCATCTCCTGACAGAGGTAAACCCTTTTTTTGAACACATTCTCTGGTATGTCTGATTTGTGGACGTTTTCCTTCTCTGGAAGGGAAACAATCAAGAATTGGATGAATGTGTCAAGTACATTCACACTACTACTAGGTTTTTGAAATTTACTTATCAATGTTCATACAGTGAAATTAACTTTTTAGATGTATTAGTTAAAAAATCAGAACAACAGAAATTGAATAGTAGCATTTGTAGAAAGCCCACAAGGAAAAATGCTCTGTTGCACAGATCCAGCATGCATCCTAGACACATTTCTAAGAACGTTGTCAAAGGACAAGTTTATAGGATTTTGAGACTACACAGCGACAACCGAGCAGCACAGCTAGCTTTGGAAGTAGCTAAACAAGAATTTTTAGATAGAGGATATAGTGCACAAGACATTGGCAGTGCCATTACTGAAGCCTGGAGGCAACACAGTGGCAGATGTAAACCATATCTCAGTGAAGGTCAGTCTTTGGATTCAGGGCAGAGACTGGAGTGCAACACCAATGGTTTTAGGGTTATTATGCAATATTCCAGTGATACTAATGAATATACCAACATCATTAAAAACATTGGAGTATTTTAGAAGAAACACCTGGGTTGATAGACAAAATTGGAAAATCCCCCTCTTTTAAGTTTAGGAATAACATCTCACTGAAGCAGCATCTGTGCAATAAAAAGAGATCACATCATACTGGTAAAAGTTATCGCTTTGGCACATTTTCTTGCTAGCATTGCATAGCCTGCCAACACATTCATGTTAGTACTAATTATACCCATCCATCTTTAGGCTTTAACATTAAGAGCAAATGCTTTGCCAACTGCAGAACTTCTAATGTAGTATACTTCTCTTTCTGTGTGTCCTGCCATTCATTTTATGTAGGAAAAATGAATAGAATGTTCAAAGATAGAGTGCTTGAACATATTAGGGATATCAAAAATAAGAAAGACAGCAGTGCATTAGCTAACCATGTAAGCTGTGAAGATCCTACACATATTTTTAAATTTTTTGTGATACAAGCAATACATCCTGACATCAGAGGGGGCGACATTGAGAATCACACAGAAAGCATTGAGCAAGAATGGATACTGAAGCTTAATGCTGAAAACCCCCCAGGGTTGAATGGCATTGCTTCCCTTAAACCTTTTCTCAAAGCGCGTCCATTGCCACATAAATTCTAGTAACCTGTCCTTGGAAGCTTTAATTTTTAGTATGATATATACAGAAATGGTTAGCTTGTTATGTGCAGTGTTATTGTTATGTGAAATGCTTTCTCTATTTTTATAAGAGCTTAGTAAGGCTATACAATGCACATCACTCATCTGTTTGTAATTTAACTGATCATGACAAATTTTTAATTAACTATAACCAATGATCTTAGCAGTGCTGATCACCTGACATGTCTTTTATTTATTTAAATGTTTTATAGTATTTTACTAGCTGTCTGATGAAGCAACTTGGTTAGTTGCAAAAGCGCTTACTTTTTTGTTTAAATAAAATCTTTGGTGTGTGAGCTTCTGGTGCAGTTTTTATTCTATTTTACTTCATTTTCTCTGCACCTTGCTCTGTTTCCCTGGAGCTGCTTTATCTTTTACTTGTTTACGGCTCTCTTGGATGCTTAAGTCCAAGAACTCCAGATGGGCAATGTTCCACATGTGTGTAAGTATGTTTACCTGTATTTCACCAATATTTAATTTTTAATGTCTGCTAAACTGGTATGCATAACGGTGCTCTTCTCTAATTCAAATTGCACTACAAATGTTTTGTACATAAATGGTTCATGCTCTACTCTTTTTGAGTCTTACTTGTCTACAGATAGCATAATACAGCTGTACTAACCACACTCATGGTGCAACCTGGCCTGGTGCCCTGCATGCACCTAGAAATTGGAGTGACAGAAAGATATCCCTCACATGTACTTTACTGGAATTGATTCTTGAGAATAATGTCTTCATATTTAGTAATGAATTTTATTTTCAGAAGGTTGGCATGGCTAAGGCACACCACGTGCAAACAGCTACGCCAACCTATGCTTGGTTCAATGGGAAATGGACCATGTTCTATCCAATAATGCTTTTACTGAACACCTTAGATGGTATACACGTTTTGTAGATGATGTAATTTTGCTATGGGATGGTACAATTGAATATCTAAATTAATTTATTACATAACTGCATACCACTACTAGGTTCATTAAATTCACATATAAATATTCATATAGTGACATTGACTTTCTGGATGTGAAGATTAATAGAGGGGAATTACATACTCTACAAACAGGCCTTTATAGAAAGCCTGTTAGAATAAATAATTTCCTACATAATGGTAGCATGCATCCCCCGACATGTGAAGTATAATGTTCTTAAGGGACAGGTTTTTAGAATAATGAGGCTATGACATTAACTTGGAGAGGGCACTATCAGATCTCAAATGTGAATTCCTCAGTAGGGGGTACAAAGCTACAGAGATTGATAGATATATCACAGAAGCTTGGAGAGAAAGGCAAAATAGGTGCACGCCCTACTATGGGGAAGTCACTGTATTGGAGAGAGATGCAAACCAAAGTGGAGTAGAGCATGGTGCTGTTAGAGTTGCCCTCCCATATTCTAATGACACCAGTAGGGTATGTGATATTCTGAAGGCTAATTGGAATATTTTGAATACTGTAGATGAATTTAAGGATGTAATAGGTGATACACTATCCTTTTCCTTTAGGAGTAATCTATCCTTAAAAAGACATCTCTGCTACAATTTAAATAGAAATAAAGAAATACACTCAGAATTGGCACACACATGTAGGAATTGTAGTGCATGCAAGTATATATATGGAGGGGATTCTTTTCAGCATCCTTTTCTGCATTTTAATATTGATTTTAATTTCTAAGCTGATTGCAAAATGAGCAATTTTGCTTATTTCAGCCTTTGTATGATCTGTTATGCCATTTACATTGGTAAACCAAGCATATGCTGAAAGACAGAATGCTGGAGCATTATAGGGAAATATGAAATATCAAAGAAACTAGTGCTTTGGCACAACATGTTCTAAAAGAGGGTCCGAATCATAAATTTAGCTTTTTTGTGTTAGAGGTACTAGAAGAGGGAAGAAGGTGTGGAGTCTTTAAAAATAAAACAGAAGTGGCTGAAGAAAAATGGATAATAAGGCTCTGGGCAGATAGACCTCCAGGACTGAATGCCAAAGTCTCCTTAAAACCCTTTCTGAAAGACAGGCCCTTGAGACACTAAATTGAGCTGAATATAAAATATGTTATTATTTAATATAATTGTTTTTAGTCTTAAGTGCTATGACATTATGTCTTTAAGAAGTTAATTGTTTTGTATGATGTCATTAATTGGAATGCTTTAAGTAATACTGTTTTTATGATGGTGTATGTCTGAAGAAGCAGTTAGCTAAACTGTGAAAGCGCTAACATCTCAATAAACTTTTTATTATTTTTACTTTCTACCTGTGTGAGTAACTGAGGTTATTTTCGCTCCATTTATTTATTTGTACCTATACTGATTACTCTGCAAGTCTGAACTGTCTTTATTTATATCTTCCAAATATGCCTGCTGAAGCACTGAATCAGTACCTCAGTCTGTTAAATACTTTGCATGTAGCATATTTTGCCACCCACAGTCCTAGGTTCAAATCCAGTGAGTTGTAAATCAATTACATTCTTGTGAACACAGCAAGTAATGACTGAGTCATGCAATTTTAACCCACACAGGTTGTTGCTACTGCATTAACTGCTAACCATGTTTGCAAGTCAAAGGCCTGTAGGTAGGGACATACTGCACATATTTCTATAAGGACACACTCCACATATTTCTATAGCCAAACTATATGCCACCTACTACTCTGTGATTGGCATGGTTACATAACAGTTGTACCTTACACACATGCCTTGATTGGACTTTAAAGGGTACCTTTACTTTGGCTCTGCTGTGATGACACAGCTGACACTGCTGCCTCAGTTACACATACAGCTTGCTGTCCTCTGAAGAGGTCACACTCCCCCCTATTTGTCTTAGCAGCTGTGGCCTGGAACATACGCAGCTGTATGTTAAGCTAGCTGCTACAGACCTACCATACCTCACAGCCCCCTAGAACAAGGGATCCAGACACTACCATACATACAGTGTGGGGTAGGGGGGCAAAGGTCCAGCGACAGGGACAAGTTTTACAGTTTTCCTCTACAAAGCTAGTGAGCTGACAGAATAACAGCTACTGCATCAACATGCGTACTCTGATGGGTATGACATCTCACATTCACATCCCTCTGTCCTTACTGACCTCAAACCACAATGTTTAACACTGAACAGTCAGATAATCACAATGTCATGGGACAGTGGCCAAACATATCATGCAAAACTGTGGACAGCAGTGGACAGCATTTGTACCTACCCTCTGTGATGTTGTAGTCTCCACACCTCACTAATGTCCATCTCAAAGTCTATAAAAGGGGCCAAGGCCTACACGAAGGCCTTAAATATTGCACTGTGTTGCCATGTCATTGGCTAATGAAAGTACAACCCAGCTGTTTTGGATGCAATTAGCAATTCTTAGGCACATATTGGTGCACAGGCAGTTACCTGTTAATGAACAATACCTACAAAAGGCAATCAACTGCCTATGGAGAACAGATCTGTATGTTGTTTTGCTCACACAGACAATGGTTTTGTAAGCTATTTTCTGAGGAACACTTCAAAAAAGGAGTACTGCACTCTACCAGGTATGTAATAGATGTCCCCATGTAATGGGATGCAGATGGTAGGATGTGGGTATGGGGAATAGGGATTACAACAGCAGGCCTGTAGTACATCTATGGTATTGACATGTTGGTGATACTCTGTTGTCCAACAGCTACAGGCATGCCTCACAACTGTCCCTCCTTTGAGTCAAATCCCAGCTCTGCCCCTGTTACTCCTTCCTACAATGGTCGGCTGTTGTAGGGAAGCTAGTGGAATGTGTGTTAGTCATAGTGACACTACATAAGGGAGTACACTCCTGCAACATCAAACAACGTACTATCATTCACAACCTCTCAGTTTGTCAATGCCACACATAAATAGTACTGGCATTTTGCAGGTGTCCCTGACTGTCCCTGATGTATCCTGGCTAGGTCACTGTTTTTTTGACATTTGTCTTTCTTTGGTTGAGAGCTATAGCTAACATACCTGTCAACCCCCTACAATAGGGATTCAGTCATAGCCATAAGTAATGGGGGGACACAGATCCAACCTCAGTGACAGGGAATACATATTGGCCACACAATGTAGAAGTATGGATACACTTACAGATATTACTGTAGCATACGTGTTTCCTGAGGGGTCTGGCATGTGACAGCCATATTCCCTACAATCTGGTAAAAATGATCAATGAATGACCAACCATTTCTTAGACTTCCAAATGTTTGTGTTTGTGCCAAAAGGAACACATTCATGAGACACATGTTCACAGTCTGCAAACATCTGCATAGTGGGGGGGATGCCTACAAGGAACATATACTACAGCAGGTTTGCATTGCTGTCTGTTGTTGTGGCACACTGCTGTTGCTGGACTGTCCCAATATATTTGTTGTAATATCACCCAGCTATTTGTCTGACACTGGCTGTATGACATATTACTGGGAGCTTGCCTGGAGGGGACACACCACAGTAGACTGCAGTGATGGGTGTAGAGACATACAGCAGAATCTGTCACGGCACACAGGGACATACCCACTATTGCTACTACCCTGGTGATATCCACACATGTAGTGTGCTGATATATTGTGGGGTATGATTTGAGGAAGTACTGGATAGTGTAGGCTATATTGGTTGTCCAGGGTCTGTACATAGTGGATATCCACATATCTGGTCCTGTAATGTGTCCCCCTCTTGTCTTTCAGGAACAATATATTGCAGGAGGCACCCCCTATTAACAGCTGCCGAGAATGCTGTTATCCTGGAAGGCCTCAGACTGCATCATCACATTCTGCTTTCAAGGGGTCAACAACATTATGACCAGCATGCAGCATTGTGGGGTGACCTTGTCAGAGTGGTTAACCAAAGTGGACATCAGGACAGGACTTATGAGCAGGTCTGACACAGGGCCACAGATATACTCAATGCTGCAAGTCAAAGGGCAGCTGCTGTAGCCAGGGATTGTGCTGCCACTGGTGGAGGGCCTGCAACAGTGCAACCACTCACAGCCACAGAGGAAGTCCTGGCAAACCTAGAATCAACCATCAGCTTCCAGGCATCCATCACCACGTACATCCTGGAGGTGGTTGCCACAGCATCCACATCAGATGAATGTCCAGGAAAGCTTAATTTATTCACCAGTGTAATACTGTATCAGTTATTGTGGCAGGCTCTGCATACAAGTACATGGGTGTCAGGTCTATCTGCACTGGGGGAGCTTTGTATTAATGCACAGTTGTGCACACATACTCAAAATATCAACAATGTAGGCAGTATCACATTAGGTACTGTACATATGGATATATGCACATATTGCCATCTAACAGTGCAACATGTGGTATTGCTGACAATCCCTCTCCCTCACATTTCCATAGGTACATCAGGTGTGGGTGGAGTCTGTGGTCCTGTACCTGGTAAGTGTGATACCATTGTTTTATGGCTTATATATACCATACGAACATTAAGGACTGACATTTAGCCCAACGCACAACTGTTATGCTTAGCCAGAGTGGAATAGTTGTATGTTGCATATCGGAGCAGTTGACTACAGTGCATACAATGGATAATCACAGCTGTGTATTTGTGCAGACATTAGCACATTTGCAGTTACAATCATGAAGAAGTATACAGTCTGCTATACAGGAGGCAATGACCTTAGGATGCCTGTTCACTCACTATAGGAAGATAGTACATGCCTATGGCAGTGATACTACAACAGGCATATAATTCTCAGAATAGGTGTACTGGGTATTATGTGTAGTTCTGTCACATACACTGTCATATTGCGTACCCCACAGGTGTAGTGTACTGGCAACATTCACTGGATGTAGCTGAAGTGCAAGTTACAAACAGCCTGTCTTGTCTGTGTATGTTGTGTGTTTGTGTGTTGTGCATGACATCAGTGAGATGGTTGACTGGTAATACAGTTTTGGCTCATCATCTGTATGAGTCTGTGTGGATTAACATACATAATAATGCAGGTAATAATGTACTGATTTTGTCTTCCTCCTCACAGGTGTACGGGGTATTGGATTCTGTCCCTCTCATTACCTGATGTCAGTGTCCCATTGGGCCCTGATGATGCTGATGGTGGCCATAGTGAAGCACACATGAGGCTGTCAGTGGCTGAATCTGTCCCAGAGGTTGACATCCCTCTTCTGCCCCCATTGTCTCCTCAAATAGTCAGTATGCCCACACATGCCCAGTCCCCAGAGGCCTCAGATTTTGGACAGTCACATGGTGTTGACATTGAGCAGGACAGTGTGACAACTATGGCATCAGTGAGTGTAGACATTGGCCATAGCCAGACAGCTAGTGAGATCCCCCACAGGCAGATTGACACAGGTGCTCGAAGGGGGACTGCTGTCTATCCACCTCCTGTCACAAATGACACATCACAGATCACTCGACCCATGTTTTGGGCCATCGTGGAAACACAGGCACATACTGAGCACAATACTAGATGGATGCTCAGGGTCATGCATGCAGCACACTCTGACATCCATGACTAACCAACTGCATTAGGAAGGCCATGGCTCATTTCACAGATGGTGGGCTGAGACACTATCTTTTCCCGCACATTGTCTGTGCTGGAACATCTGGTTGGGGTAGGGCATTAGGCATGTGGATGTAGGTCAGCAACACCATCTGCTGAGAGACCACATGTCCATGCACACTCACACCCCAGTCGTGGCAGTACCTGCAGCACTACAGAGGGAAGTGTGCTGTCCACACTACGATGTGGCAGGCCATGGGCCCATGGTCCTTGGTGGTCCCATGGTGGACATGGGCCCAGCAGACATCAGTCATCATCAGGTACTAGCACCACATCCTACTTTGGGTGTGATGGTGCCACTACCACTCCTGACAGAGCATGTTCCCATGTTCATGGCTGGAAATGGTGAACTGTGCACTCTGCCATGTATGGTCCACAGCTGTCCAACATACACGTGTAGGTCTAGCACTGGGCTTGACAATGTACATGCGCACCCTCAAAAATCACTGTCACATGCAGGTCACCCACAGACACACATGGCACCTCTCCACAGCACACATGACCAGCACCCCTACCTTACTCACACACATGTTGCTAACTGTATGGCACAGCTTAGGCCTCTGGCACACCAATACCACACCCTGTGCATGTGATGATACCTGGACCACATCCCTGGCATCCTTGCCATCAAGGCAAGGACATGCAAATATGTGTCTGATGCACAGTGTGACTATATTACTGTCAATGTAGTTGTGTAGTGCAGTATTTTTTATGCCATTGCAGGTGTTGTGGGCCATGAATGGCACTGTGTGCTTGCACGTGTCATGACTACACAGCAAACCTTGTGTATCTTAGGTGCATGATGTTAGACTGGTGGTAGTGTGACAGAATGACAGGTGTATCATGGACCTGTGTATGTGTCTGTTCCATGGGTTTGAGTGGTTATTCATTGGACACATAATGGCAGTACAGAGGCACAGGATGGTATGGCAGCTCAGCAGAAATATGATGTCAGCAAGGTACTGCAGTATTTGTGCATGTTTCTCTAGGTGCATATGTGTCGAAGGTCATGCGTGGAACAATGGGGGCAGCTGGCATAATTATGCATTCATACTTTGTGAGAAGGTCTATTACCCTTTATACATGTCACCTAGGTTTTCTGACCGTACAAACCTAGGATTGCACTACACTGGGGAACAAGGGATATACCTTTTAATGAAATGAGTTTCAGTCAAATGAGATTTCAGTGAAGTGAGCTTTCAGTGAATTGTACTCTGGCAAATGATTTTCAATGAAATGAGTTTTCAATGAAATGAGTTTCAGTGAAGTGTGTTTTCAGTGAAACAAAGTAGATTGTGTAGTGTGTGTGTGTGTGTGTGTGTGTGTGTGTGTGTGTGTGTGTGTGTGTGTGTGTGTGTGTGTTTAACAGGGATGTCCTCTTAACTCTTGCTGTGTGTGTACGTTATGTCAATGTGTTATATAGATATGTGTGGAGACTAACATATATATATATATATATATATATATATATATATATATATATATATGCCACATACTGATAGCTAGGGTAATCATGTGTGACGGGGATAGGGTGAGACATACATAGCTGTCTGTATGCACAGACATATTTCCACATAGTTGTTCTTTAGGTGGAAGAGGCAAGACACATGGGCTCAAGTCAGCTAAGTGTAGGAGCATGCCCATTGTGACTGTCAGTCAGTACTTACAAGGGGACTCCAGGCCAGACCTACCTCTACTCCAGTCCAGGATTTTGTGTGCTGCAGACCATTAGCTGCTGCACCTGTTTCCACACTTCAGCACCTCTCTGATATTTTGTCCAATGCATTCTCCGGCTATTTGCTGAATGTAATATGTGACTCATACCTATCAACTCTGCAGATTTGCATAGAATGTCCAGATATTTGCCTCATATATTTTGTCCATGTTATATAACATTGTGGTTTTCTGGCACATTAGCGGCAAATTATTAGAGAGTAACATTAAGAAATAATGACAGACATTTGAGATTTACACTACAGAAACTTCAGGAGATTCTTGGTAATGCAAGACCCTTTAGTCTATCAATTATTTACATTTGCAAGTGCAATATTTACCACTTGTCTCTGTTTGTGGGCCTTTGTCCAACTTATATTCATGGCTTTGACCAGATTTGTTGCTGTAAGACGTTGAGAGGTTTGATGTGCTGGGGTACATGCTGTAACATCACATACAGTGTGACAGTTTCCATACCTCTCCCTGTACATGTTTTTGCAGGATGTCTGGCATATTGCCCCATATGTCTGCTATGTTCCTCATACAGTTGTGGTTGTCTGGTACTATACTGTAAAATGCAGGCACTGAAGTGTTGTAACTACTGAGACATTTAAGAGATGGCATTTACATCCTGCAGCTAATCTGACCTTGTGCAATCTGCTGTTATACTAGCCACCTTCTAGGTTACTCAGACCATGTATAATGTCTGTCTGTATGTTTGGCCCTCTGTCCCCTCATATTCTCTGGCTTTGTCCAGCTGTCTTTCAGTCACAGATTGCAGCAGTAAGACACTCCCAGGGACTCCTACCATAAGAGTAACTCACATGCAAAAGTTGTAGATGCTGCCAGCTTTGAACCATCAACACCATCACCCATGCTAATGTCCTTAGCCCAGTGAGCCACACCAGCCATAAGAGAGAGGGAGAGGTTTAATTCCTCACACTATCAACGGCATACAGAGATTCACTAACCCCTGTGCTTTGTGGGTAAAATATGCTTGCAGGTTGCATGTAACAGCCATGGAAATGTGTAGTCTGCTTATATAGACTTGCAAACATACTATGTTACTACAGTTGTATGGGAACACAGATGTGTTGGGGGTAGGGGACTCTGGCATTGAGAGTCGTGCATTTGTCCTATGACCCCACTGATTGGGATTTCCTTTGCATAATGCAGTGGGTTTCCAGCCATGTGGTCTAATGAATATTATGAGGCACTCATTACTGGACAGAGTACCTCTTGTCCCAGGTGGCTGCTAGATCTCTGCAAGATGCCCAGTGGCCCACTCTGTTCCCTTGCATACATGCAGCAGGTCCATACATGTGCTACCATAGTCTAGTACCCCATACATTTGTTGTATAGCACAGTGCCTTACCTTGTGAATGCAATGGTTGAGAGACCTCTGTTTCAGGGCTGAATCTGTCTGATGCATGCAGTACACAGCCAATACATGGTTAGGTACAGATTGTGTGGTGTGGCTGGCATCCTTTCTACTATGTATGCAAGTCGGAGTAAGGTGTCAGTCCCTAGGACCCTAGGTTGTCAGTGCATGTGCTATGCGTTGCCTCTTGGCCAAGGCCAGGGCATACTGGGCATGCCAACTTCTGCCTACAGGGCAGCCTCAGGGGGTTCCTCCTCTGAGTCCCCCTGTGGGTATGGGTGTGGCTGTGGGGACCTAGGCACTGGTGGGGGGGCTGTGTGTCCCTTCTCTGTGATGATCCTGCCACAGTTGTTTCCACAGGATCATATTGTGTAGCACGGCACATACTGTGAACATCTGTACAGTTATATTGATTCACGGAACCATGACTTCAGCAGCCCAAACACACACACTGTGATGTTCCTAGTTTGTGCATGTGCCTCATTATGGTATTCTTCATTAGGTGTGTGTGCATTTCTGATGGGTATCATCATCCACAGTTCCAGTGCATAGCCAGGATCCCCCAGTAGATGGCCATAAGGGATGTCCCCTCTGACAAACATCTGGTACAGCTGTGATGCATGCCAGATATGCAAGTCATGATAACTGCCAGGGCTGCCAGCCCACACATTCATGATAATATCCTGGGCATTGCACATGACCTGGCAGTTGATGGAGCGATACACCTTGCAGTTGACATTGACTCTACCCTCATCACCAGCCAGTGCTTTGATGTGGACATGAGTGCAGTCTATGGCATCCAGTACCTCAGGGTAGTGTGCTACATGGTAGAAGAGGTGCATACTGCTGGCCCTCTCCTCAGGGGTATGGTATAAATAAATGTGCTCACTGGTATGTGTTTGCATGGCATCCAGGAATTGGTGGAGTACCCCGGATGCTGATGCCTATGAGACCCCCATCATGTCCCCAGTTGGTCTTTGAAAGGTACCTGTAGCTAGTATCGTAAGGGCTACACATACCTTTGTTTTCACTGGGATGAGTTTCCCTCTGTTGGATCTGGGTCTAAGTTGAGGGCAGTAGAGCTCGGTGAGTTATTGTAGTATGTCCCTGTCCAGCCTGTAGTGCTCTACAATCTCCAGCTTATGTAGCTCCTGGAAGGTTACCCTGGGGCTGAATACTCTTCTCCTTCTCAGTCTAGGCCTATTGTCAGCATCAGCACTGACCTCAGTATTTAGCACATACAGATGTAGCAGAGCTGCAGCAGCCCCTAGCATTCTGTCAGTTAAAATCCCCAAGTTTGTACTCCAATGGTACAGAGTATGGGGGAAGTCAGATTTTAGGGTGTATGCATATCTTATAGTGCTCTGCTGCAGATGTAGCCTGTGTGATTGGCTAACTATGATGCATTCCACCTGCCAAGTACATAACTGAGGGGTTGGAATGGCCCAGTTTAGGTGGGACAGGGGTCATCAGTAATTTATATATGATTAGCTTTCTCAGTCAATTTCTTTTTTTTTTTTACAGCTTCCCTTGCTAAACACTGTGCTGTGGCATGCAAACCTGGGCCGCAGGTATAAACAATGCTCAGAAGTCAATAGACACACCCCCATGCATGGGCACACTGAGCATAGCTCAAACCAGCTAAAACACATGCCCCAAGGCTAAACAAAGTTTGGCAGGCACTGAACACACACCCCTGCTCAGCTCAGGTCAGAGGCATGCAAACAGGTGTTTCTGGGCTCCAATGTGCTTAAAGATATTGAGACACACCCCCTTTTGATGTCAGCTACCTCAAGACCAACACAGCTCTGGGTCTACACGGGTTTCATCTGCGGCCATAGATACCCAGTAATCCCAGCTCATTTGCATACAGATCCGTGCACACAACCTGAATACTACACTATTCCAGACAATGTCTCCTTAGCAACCACAGACATCTACCATTGTACATACTCAGTGCAAGGCCCTATAATGCATTATTGTCACATATATATTTTTTTTCCTTTTTAGTCTTTTAATTGTTTTTTTTTTTTTTTTTTTTGGCTTAGCGGTATGTTTGCACACTGCTGCGCGTCACGCAAACATAATATGGGTATTAAAAAAATATTTTAAATATTTTGCCATTACATTTTGGACACGCAGGGCATAGTTTTGCACATATCTGTGTCTGCTTTGTTATTTCTGACCTTCTCACAGGGCTTTATAGCCCCTGTTCAGGTTTCATTTCTTGTACATGGAAATTTTCTGTATACACTTCTGACACCAACACGGGATCTGAATGACTGCCTATCTGCTTGCTGGATTGCTCTACACCCTCATTTGCATGCTGTTCACCTGCTAATGTGGTGATTTGCATGCCACAGATACTTCTGCATTGGCATGCTCGTGGACGCCCCTCAGCTCTGTTTACTGGATCGCATGGTTGCTGCTGCAGCTTTCTTTCTGTGATAGACACTACTGAACTTTTAAAACAGAGCATTTTTATTTTAAAAGTAGAGCATTTTTTTATCTATTTGAATATTAACCAAGGGCCCAATTGAAGTTTTAGTATTTTTATAATTGTTTACAGTGTATGGCTGATGTGTATATATATATATATATATATATATATATATATATATATATATATATATATATATATATATATATATAAAGAGAGGGGGGTATAAACAGAATATTTGAAATATCATAATTTTGATAAAACTCATAATAAGCATCACAATGTGTAGTGCATTGAGAGAATAAATTATTTCAAATGCATTGCCTAGCTTTAAATTTCATGTAAAAGGATGCATATCTAATGCAATTATACATTTGTAGTTGGAGTATATAGAGATTATTTTTGTCAGACTTTTAGACACATGGCATAAGTATGAATGGAATACATAATGCTCCTCCAGTGAAATGCAGTATGCAAAATGACATAATAGAGGTACTTTATTTTATACAGTCTTTAAGCAAGTAAAATGCATTTTAAGCCCTAGGCATCTTTTAGATGAACATAAATAAATACAGGCATAAAATTTAACAGCATTTTATACCACTATTCATAAGATGCATTGTAAAGTACATAATGTACTCTCTTTTATTATCAGTAATGTACAAATAAAACATATAGGCAAATAAATGTATTTGTACATTTACTTAACATTTTTTATTTACTTTTTTATAAATGTCATGCTTATGTTTAAAAGAAAAAAAAAACAAGGTCAGATGATATTTTAAGTATTTTTACTTTAAAAGAGGATTATGATAAGGTTTCATCATAATGGACTTATTATGTGCTTCAGACATTAATGCCAAGAAACTCACCTTAAGAATGAATCTCAAGAGGAGAGTGTTGGCATCCATGTTGAAAGCACATAATAATGGATTATGGTTAATGACCTGATCATATTTCTTTGTAGTGCATGGAGCTTTATCTGTTTTATATACTACCACTTACAGAATAAAAAAAGCATAAGAGAGTGAAGTGTTTTATTGGCTTTAAAAAATGGTAAGCACTTCTGTCAGACAGACAGCAACGTACCTTTTAGTTTCTTTGCGTAAGAATTCTGGACACGTTTACTTATGGGTCGATGAATCTTCATGCCTCATTTGCTTGAAATTCAATCTGCCGAGGATCAGAGTTCCTCTAAAGGAAATCACTCCCAGCGAGTTGTGCTGGCACTGATATCCTTTTGGGAGGAATTTTCCCCTTCTTCAACTTGGTGTAACTACAGAATTGGTATATTAAGCTTGGGGGTGTGTAGGTGGCTTGCCCCCACATGTAGGGTGTAGTGGACAATCCCCCCTAAATATACCCTTAGAAAATGTTTTTTCTGGGGAATGTAGTTTCCAATCCTCAGTAGATTATTCTTCATCTACTTACATCAAAACTGAGATTTTTTTTAATATTGTTCTTATTCATTTAAATTAATAGGTTTTGCACCTATATGCATTTAATGAATTTATAATAAGTATAAAACAGAATGCTTTTGATAATAATGTGACTCTCTATCCCTAATCTCTGTCTCCCACTAGTGGAGCAGATCAGGGTGGCACCTCCACAGCTCACTTGACTGCATCTTCAGCATATATCAGCTATAGCTGTAATCGTCTTCAGTTGTCAAGGACGTGCCATGTTAAATACTATGTGTTTTATCTTTTATAGCAGCCAAGAAGATTGAATCCAATAGGATGACCTGTCTAAGGAGATGTGAGAGGCTTTCAACATGATGGGGTAAATTAGTCTCTTTTTGCTTTATGTATATCATGCCCCTGTACGAATATGCTGTATTTGTTTCTCTGTTTTTTTTTTTCACTTTAAACAGGGTCAGGTGTGGTGATGGATGATGTGAAGCATCAGCCACCAATGTCTGCACCAGCCACAGTGCCTGATGTTCAATCCCCAGACGTCCTCAGTCCTAGCTCTCTGCAGAGTCACAAAGGCATACTATGGAAAGTGATATCTGTGGCCACCTCTCATGCCAGAGGTGAAAGCTCACCCATTGCAAGTGTTTTAATGCAGTTCTAATGGGTCACCTGGTGGCAGGTGTAGGTGTAGTGGCTAGAGAAGACTAAGGGCACTGGTAGGTTGATGACCACAATGACATCCTGAAGTGTCTCCTTCTGCAGCTGACTGATTCAACAGTAGGCTAACCCCAGCCATCAGCTACCAGATATAGCACCTAACCATGATGCTAGCTATAGAGATCACTAATGTTGGGTGGGATTCCACTCTGGACCAGTCAGGTAGGACATTTGTACCCCTACTTATCTTTCATTATTGTGTTTCTCTTCATAATCTGTCAATCTCAGTTGTCTGTAGGTTCAATCCTCCCATTCATCAGTTGTCCACCCTCTCTTAGTCTGCATCTCTCTATTGTTGTTGCACCTTGAGCCGTACCTTCCCTGTTTGCCTTGGTCTCTTTTGTATGCCTTTTGTTGACCTTGCTTCCTTTTTTGTACTGTACGTGTTCCTTACATATGCTACTTGTTACCTTTCCACTTTGTCCTTCTCATAAGAAAAGGAAAATGGGAATATCCCTGGAAAAGTACCCCCCCTTCCTCCCACCTATCTTCGCCTCATGTTGTCCTTCTGTGTGTGTTTCTCTGCTTGCTTTTCTACATTAATATCTGCACCATCTCATCGTTTTCTCCCATTTATGTGATTAAATGAGTTGGGACTTTGCTGTGGTGATATTTTATGGGCTACTGTCAGTGCCTTTTTTGCAGCTTTGGAGTATGTTGTTGCATGTCTAATAACATATAGTATCAAGGTGCACCACCTGCTAGACACATTCCCTTTGGTTATGTAACAACCTATGCAATAGTCTTTCTAGCAGCGTTATCACAGCTGTGATGTTTCATTTGGAGTATTTACCATTGCACAATGGTGCTATGCTTCTTTCAAAATAGTAGCCCCTTTCTATACAGGAAAAATCTACAATGTCACAAACATAATAGTCATACACATTTTTAAACGTATCCCTACATTTATTTTCTTAGTTCAGAAGATATTTATCCAGTATGACCTTATAGACTACAATGTAGCCAAATTAATAATAACATATGGCAAACTATGTAATGAACTCTGTATATTTCTCTGAAAGTGAACAAGTGAAAATTAATGTCCAGAGGGTGCATGGGTAAATAGAAACATTTCTTTATGAAAAAGGTTAGTGCTTTACAACATAAACGAAATTCAATTTTCTTTATCTGAAATTCTAGAAAGTACGCCAATGTCTGTTATTTTAATTTTTGGTTATTTCAGTGGCTATGCTATATATTTTTTTTTGTATGATGCATTTTCACTTATGTTATCATTTGTTTTATTGTCTTGTGTACTGTGCTCATCTGGAGATGACAAGGGTCAATTTACCAATCCTATCTGGTTACTAAATTTCAAATAAATAAATATAAGTCACATATAAGTAGATTTTAAATACAAAACAGTCGCTTCTTTAATCCTGAACAGCAGGAGGCTAATTAATACTTTTGCTTCCAGAGATCTTCTAAGCCTGGAAACCAGGCTTGCTTACTGTGAATTTTTTCCCTCAAAATCGTCAACTAAAAACACACTTCAGTTGATTTACAGTATCTGAAAAACAGTGTGAGTTACAAAATCTGTAAAATATGATAGCTGTTTGGCAGACAATGGGCTATACACATGTATTACTATCAAATGTCTGTCTGTAGATGCTGATTTTATACTTCAAAATTATGATAAAAAAGCTATATTTTGTTTGCCAACAAATAGTAGCATTATGGCAAACAAAAGGGTTACATCGTTGTAAGTGTACAAGAGAAGAGTCAAGATGTCAGTAATGAAATTGAGCACCTGTCCAGGGGCTTTCAAATGCTGTATGACTAAAGGGGATGTTATGCTGTTTTGTGATATCTTCAGATCTATGCAAATTATACATATGATAATGTAATATTGCAAAACAATATTAATCTATAAAACCATCTGCATTAAATGGTAAGTATCATGGCAGCACTGTATGCTTTGTTTTGCATAAGATGGTACCCATTGCTCACATGTAAGTCACATGGCTTTTGAGAAATTGACAGTTATGAAAATATAGGTAATAGTCATAATTGCCTTACCAAAGAAGCATTTATATCTTAGAATGTGTTCATATTAACCACCATGTTTTAATGTCATATTTTTACTAACACCTACTGTTTGAGTATACTGTCCCCAACATGATGACCGTATCCCAATATGTTTACATTATTACTGGAAACATGGAAATATGTCCTATTTATTCATAACTTTTTGTGAACACTGCTTAATAACTCCAGATCTGTCATGCTCAGTAAATCATGTCAGCTTGTAGATGCCACCTTGCTGCCTTCATTTTATGTATTTAATTCAGTGACAAGTATACCCATTTCAGAAGTACAGGGAAGTCTCCTTTAAAGACAAGTATACTCTTAGAGAACACACAGGAATCCTACTTTTCTAATGACTATACTTTTTCATGAAGTAATGATAAATAAACTTGGTGGTAGGAGTGTAAATGACAGTAGTACAGACAGTAAATATAACATGGAATGCACATTTTTAAATTAGTAATCTAGGCTAAAATATCAGGTTCAATTAAATTCTTTGTTTTTTGGGGGTAATATCATCTAAATCTAACATTTTATCAGATGTTGTAGATAAATAAACAAAAACAGTGGCCTGGGTTATAAATATTTAGTGTTCAGTGTTACTTAGTTATTTGTTGATGAGCATAGTGCATACCTAGTTGAGAAAATGTCTGACTACTTCCAAAAATGCAGAAATGTCTTTCAGTTATGGCATGTCCATACCATTCTAAACAAGCTGTTTGCCTCTTAGCTTGTCAGGGATAAAACTTAAAAACTTAAAAGTCCTAATTAGGCAAAAAAGGGAGCTTCTTAGTAGAATATTAGTGCAAGAAATGCTAGTGGACTGGCTAGACCAGACATGAAAGTCTGAGATTATTCCTGGAGGTGAAGGTACAATAGGAAGTCTGCATTCAGAATGAGGTAGAAATAGTTGGGTGGAAAGCAGACAACAACAGGTTATCAGAGTACAGCCACCTTATGTACCCCAGAGTAATATTAGGGGAGAAAGTGAGAGATGCAGCCATAAAATAAAGGATAAGGAGAAAGTAGCGAAGATGGATGGAGAGTTGCAGAAAGTAGTGAAAAATGATAAGGGGGAGATAGTGACAGAAGTGACAGGTGGTAGCCAAAATGACAAACTGGACAAGATGAATGAGGACAGGAGGGGATATTCAGTTGTCGAAGGCAGAGAGCTAAGAAACAGAAGAGTAGAAAAGACTTGCAGAAAGAGCATAAGAGGAATGATGAAGAGCTACTATACACCAAAGAGAGGCAGGAACCAGCACAGACAGTGAGTAAGGGGCTGAGAATGGTGGGAGTATAGGTTGCTGTGGCAGGGGGCACACAGGAAAGGGAAGAAGATCTGCTCAGAAGAAAGAGAAGAAGGTTGTGCTGACTGAAGACTCAGTTACAAATGGAATTCAAAGTCTGGCTAAGTCAGAATGGAGAGACAAGATCTCACTGCAACTAGCCATAGGATTAGAATCAGAAATATGTGAAAGGAGGTAACCATAGTGATCGGCAAGGGGAAGGAGTGGATGCATGTTATTGTGCATATGGGTGCCAACAAGCTTCAAAGGAGACATCTGTGCTGGTAGTAAGCAGAGTCAGGAAGGTAAGAGAAAGATTCTGTGATAGGAGGTTGGAGATAGGACTCCCACAAACCTTGACTTTAATAAAATCCAGAGCAAAAAGAAAGAGGATCAGAGATATAGTGACTGGCTGGCTGGCTGGCTGTGGCAGTGGATAAGGGAGAAAGGGTTGGAACTGGAAGGAGGATGACACTAGACTTAACAAATAGACTGGATCTATGCCAGTGACAGGCTCATTCTTAGTTCAGAAGGGATGGCAGTGTTCACTACTGGCTCAGAATGGCAAATGTTATCGATTGTACTTTTAAACTATGATTGAAATGGGAGGTAAAATAACAAAAGCAGAGGAAGGGAGTAGGTTAAGCAGTAGACAGAAGGGAGAAAATGATACAGAACATAGCAAAAGAACAAAAAAGGGTGACTTGAAACATTGCTGAGAAGACTTATTCTGCAATGAGAGGAGCCTGGGCAAGAAGTTGGGGCAACTGCATACAGTGATGCAGGAGAAAAGGGTCTGCACTGCAAATGATACAAAGATGTGCCAGTTACAATTTAAAATATGAGGTAGGATATGACAGTGCTCAGGGTGAGGAATTTCAGAAATGACAGAGAAGCAAACATGGAAATAACCTGTAATCTACATGAAAGAGGGCATCAGATGGGAGGTTCCCCAGAAAAAGCAAAAGTGGATGGAAGACCCAAGGAGGCAACAAAAGAGGGAGGTTTAAGAGAAGAGAATAGTACCCATGGGGATACGAATCTGCTGGCAGTAAACTGGGAGATTCAGAGTTTGAAGGTTGAGAGGGAGCAGGACTTGACTGAGGTCCATGAGGAGGTTTAGCCATCTGGTAAAAGATAATACCAGAAAAGATATAATACTAGATGTGGTAATAATCATTGCAAAGGGTATCACAGTTGTCAAGGTTAAGGCATAATTAGGCAGCACTGATCATGCCACTGTGTTGTGTAAGTTAAGGCATGGAGAAGGGTAAGAATAAGCAGATAAAGACAATGTTTGCGTCTTTCGGCTTTTCCCGGTTAGGGGTCGCACAGCGGAACTCCGGTCTGCTAATGATTGGTAGTGGATTTTTACGTACCGCATTACCAGCCCTGACGCACAACCTTCAACGAAGGCACACCCCATTCACGTATGCCTCCACACAGAAGATGCTCTAGCTGAGAATCGAACGGGACAACATCTTGCTATGAGGCGACAATGCTACTGCAGCACCACCACCGCTGTGGGATATTAGAAGAGTGGGTTATGCTATGCTTGTGGTGATCAGAGATCATTTAAGAGTCTGAGATCAAATAAAGAGATTAAATACATTGTGCATTTGGATTAAGGCTATGGGTAAGGGTATGGGAAAGAGGGAAAAGGCAAAGAGAGAAGAAGGCCACACAGAGAAGGCCAATATGGCTACACAGATATATGAGAACTGCAATTAATGCAAAAGATAATGCCTGCAAGACATGAAGGTTTCCGACAAACCTGAAGTGTTGAAGTAGCACTCAGCTTAGAAGAGGACATCAGATGTGAGATCAGAGACACAGAGGAGCACCAAAAGATGAATGCATTAAGTGGGTAGCCAGAGTTACGATCTAATGTAGATGCCATAGCAGTTAAGATGGAGGACAAGAATAGAGCTGGTGGACTTACACAGTGTATCATCCCTCCCCCAGACAGAAAAAGGAAAGATAATTAGAGACTAGAAAATAGAATAAAGGAGTGGGGAATAAAGTAGAGGGTAATAGTCATAGGGAGCTGAATCTGACAGCAACAGACTGAGAGCTGCTGAGCTCTGTGGTTGACAGGGAGCAGAAGCTCATTGAGGGCCATGAGATGTTCAGCTACATGGTGTGGGATGATGCCAGAAAAGACAGACTTCTGGATCTGGCAATAAGCAGTGCAAAATATGTCAGGGATCTCCAGGTTAAGACACTGCTAATAAACAGGGATCATGCCTCTCTACTCGTTAGAGTAGAGCAAGGTGGTAAGAATAAATTGCAAATTCAATGCTGTACAATTTTTGAGAACTGGATTATCCTGTGCTGGGGAGGTGATCAGTGCTGAGTTAGGACACTTTGGGCAAATCAAGACAGTAAATGCACTGTGGGAATGAATTAGGATTAAAAACACAAAAACGAGAACAAAGCCAGTGTAGCCAGTCAGCAGTATGAAGACAGCAGTTAGGCAAAAGGTAAGACCTGATGGGGATAGAGGAGAGGTTATGAGGCACAATATAGGAAGGCAGCAAGGGCTAAAGCAGAAAGGGAGTTAGTGGAAGGTACCCATAAAAGAAGTACAGAATTTTAGATGTATAGCACAAAGAAGGAAGAGAGGAAAAGAAATGGCCAGATTGGGCAAAGACGTGAGAGTGGTCACAGAAGAATGTGAAAAACAAAACAGAGGTGCTAAATTAATGCATTACATCTGATTTCACAGTGGAAGTCAAGAGGAGGGTGTGATGCTTGGCAGGATGCAGGGCAAAAAGGGTACAATAGTGGGCAGCACTAGAATAAGAATGTTAGGAGAATGTGTGGAAACTGGTAACCCCTGGGAAGGACAAAGTACAAGGACCACATAGACAAACTCACTGCACTAAACCATTTCTATAGTTTGCCAGTCCTGAGACACTTGCAAACATTTTACATATAAACAAAAGCATATACACACAATGGCTCTCTATGTACCCCCAGGTAAGACAATTTATTCCCAGTAATCAAAGGCATATTATATTGTGTCACAAGCAACACATCCTATGATAATCTCATACTCAACAATATGAACACCAACTGGACTCTTGCAACCACGTCTCCCTAGCTATGGATCATCTGCCCTCCTTCAACTTCTGTCAGTTCTTCTCCTTCTCTCATCTAATCAACAAACCCACAAGATTCAACAGGCATTCAGACTCTGCATCTACTACTGACTGGATTCTAGCTAGGTTTCCTGATAATATACTGTAGACTGGAGTAGCACCTGACTGCTTAAGTGACGCCCTCCCACATTCACCTTTAAACCCACAGTTCAACCCACAAAACAACCCTCTGTAGCCACATACAAATACTATCAGAATTCAATAAAGACAACTTTGTGAACCTTCTCAGACAATACAGATCGAACATGTTGCAAAAGTTCCCTCTTGACAATGCTGTTCAACAATTTAACCTCATATCACTTTCTTATATACCACGCCCTAATTTGAAGAAAAGAGGCAAATCAAATCCTACCCCAAGGCTTTCGCTAAAAATGAAAAATTTCATGAGACAAAGAGACAAAGCCTAGAAATCCTGGAAAGCTAGTAAAACTCAGCCTTCCTTCCAAACATATTGCTCTCTAAGGAGCAAGACCAAAACCCATGTTCTGTCAGATAAAATAAACTGTTTCTCTTTCCAACAGTCATTAAATACCCCCCCCCCCAAATTCTGGTTGATTATATCTCAGCTCTTGAGACCCGACTAGCTTTCTTAACCTAATTCTCATCCAGATGGATCTGCCTGCTCTCCCACATGCTCCTTTAACTCTCTCTTTGTCAAAGCCACAGCCTCCTCCTCTACGAAGTCACTGTCAGTTCCTCCAATAACCTTACACAGAACAAAAACCCAAATCCCAAGCAGCTCAAAAATCCAAACATCAAAAATAAGATCAGACTGATCTAAACTGAAACCAGTCTTCGCCCAAAATTCCTAAAATTAGCTGCTGATAAAATCACTTATCCAATATCAATTCTAATCCACGAGTTAATACAAGAATCGCATTTCTCTCTCTGTCGGAAGCAAGCTTACATTCTACCACTCCATAAAGCAGGCACATCACTAGAACTAAGCAACTGCAGACCCACTGCCATCCTCTCGTATCCTGTTTTCAAGATCCTCGAAAAATGAATCCACAGTCCGCTACTGCATTACATTTTATGCAATAACCTCATATATTTATCATAAGATGGATTTTGTCATTCACATAGTACCGTCACTGTACTGCTATCAGTGTTAAATACCATATGATGCCATAGATGCAATAGTAACTTAGTATTTTCAGTCTAAATGATCTAGCTAAACTATTTTCTACTGTTTCCCACCAGAAACTACTCCTTAAGCTATCACATTTAGGAGGTTCTTCTTCCTCAGTCTCATTGTTTATTGCTTACCTGTCTAATGAACAGAACTCAACTGATATAGTTGTTGCAGTCTCCATCCACCTTTCTTCATAGTCCTATGGAAGCCACCCCCAGAGCTCTGTCTTAGCCCCTCAACTTTTCAACATCTTGAGGAATGACCTACCTTTGTATTCTGGAAACTTCCCATCATTCAATACACTGCTGCCTCCACCATACTCTACAATAAAAAACCTGTCAAGAAATGCCAGCCTCTCACGCAGGCATCCCCTCCTTAGTACAGCCTTCACTCAAACCTGATCTTTAATGCAAAAAAATCAAAACTTACAAACACAATTCTTCCTACTAACCATGGACTGAACCTCCAAAAATATCTCATACCAAGCTCCTTTGCCTTTGTATAGATGATAATATAAAAGTTGATCTACACATCCAGCAAGCAACCAAAAAAAAAAAAAAACACAGCACATGCTTGGTCAACTGTAAAGAGTTAAATAGGTTCACAGGTAAGTTACTAGGCTTGCAGTCCATTGGGACCATAGAGGAACCTAGCCCAAATTTCCCAGTTGCTCCACAGTACTGTTTGGTTAAGTGACTTGCTGAAGGTCCCACAGCAGCAAATTAATAGCTGAGGGTATCAATCCCTGTACCACAAAAAAATGCAGCTTGCAGCTTTAACCTGCTGTGTCAACTGCTAGTGGATCATGGAGCAATCAGACTACAAGACTCTCCAAGTGAAAACACATTGTCACTACCCTGCTTCTCTCCTCTCTTATATGTAACATCACCATTCAGAAAGCACTGTGCCCAGTGCTCAAACCTTGAACATCCTACAGCAAAACTGGAAAATTTGTTTCCAACCTACTGTCAAAACCCATCACTACATAGCACTCAAACAAATCAACTGGTTTGAATTCCTTAAGATCCATAGGTTTTGCTAACTGAGACAAGCTCACAAAATCCAGTACACTCCTAATAAATGCCTCTCATTAATATCCACAATGACACAATACTTCCCTCCTCATGTAATCATATCATCAGACAAATTCCTAGCCACCAAAATACAAGCTAACTACTCACCATGTGACATTCCTCTTCTTCCATACCCAAATACTGGAATTCTGTTTCATCTCTTCAAGAAATTAAGAACATGCCCAATTTCAAAATTCAACTAAAGTCCCACCCCAAAAATCAAATGGTCTTATTATTGTTCCTCCCCTCCACTCTTGCCACGTTGCCTAGATCCTATCTTTTTGTTTTCCTTCTACCAGTGCTCTTCTCTCTTAAATATTTCTCATATCTCTCCACTAAATATTCTTTAGTGCTACAAATGCTATACTGCCTACTACAAGTTGTTTAATTTCCCTCTGATACCTTTCAAGCCACCAGTGCTTTTTTGTAATGTTACACACTGTTTTTCTAAGTTAATAGGTTGAGATTCACTGAAGAGTTATTTATCTAATGGGAAGCTTTGTATTTTTTGTCAAAATGTAACACTCTGCTGTTAATTCTGTAATTACTGTTTCTTGGAGCTTTTCTCCCAAGGCCTCTCTTATTTATTTATTTTTTTATCTTTCCTGGATCAACTTTCTGGTAAATTCAAATAAATAAAAAATAGATGTGTAGATAACATGAGACAGATTGTCTAAGCACGTAGCAGATGTGCCAGGAAATCAAAGAATTCTACCACTGCAAAAATTTATCACAGAGGTCTACCATAAACTGGCACCAGATCATTGAACTCTTTATATGCTAGGAGATGAGAAGGACAGAAGCTGGAACATTGTGTTATAAGGGAAAGGAATTAATTAGATTGATGAGTAGGCGCATCAAATGGGAAATTGCGGTGTGATAGAAGGCATTGGTAAAGGCAAAAAAAGTAAATGCTTAGAACAGAGGACTGGATGTGAAGGCAGTGAGAGGCTTGGAGAAAAAGTAAATATTAGAGTGTTGGATAAGATGGAGTTCATGAATCAAGTCAGAGAGAGAGAGAGAGAGAGAGAGAGAGAGAGGGGATGTGCTGAAGATGATTGCCATAGTGGTAGAAAACTTCTAGTTGAGACATGAATGGGGCTTTAAAATGTGGCGTGACAAAGATGGGGTAAAAGTAAGGAAGACTCCAATGATAATTTTTGCATTTCCATAGGTATCAACCAATATATAATATTAGCTGGATGTTGAAAAGGAAGCATTAAAAGTAAATGTAATTAGTAGGTAAATAAGGTAACTCACTTGGAGGATGCAGGTGAGGTAAAATAAACATTTGTTTCTCAGCATAAATTTTTAAATTAAATTTTATTAACAAGTTAATAAATATATCAACGTTTCATAGTTTCATCATGTGGGGGGATTAGTGGTAAGTTTTAGTAAACCCTTTGAGTTTGTTGGAGAAGTACAGCACAAGCTTAGAAAAACCTTTGAGTTTGTTGGAGAAGTACAGCACAAGCTTGAATGATAACTATCAGACTTCATTTGGTTGTTATTCAGTTGGAACAAACTGTCTAGTTAGAAGTATACTGGTGCATCTAGCTAAAATACATGTCTTTGCATATATGCATCTAGCTGGAACGTGTGTATGTAATTTTATGTTGCTGTATTGCTCATATTCAATTAAAACTAATTAGAAGAAGCACTGTAGTTTGAATCTGTGTCTCCTAAAAAATGTGAGACAAGCATTACCTTGGCTGCTTTCATTATTTTTTAGTGCATTACCTTTGCAATTTGATCATGTACCCTGTCACATTTCATGAAAGCCTGCCTTACTTGTAGATCTTGAGCATTTTTGCATGGTTCTTCTAAAGATAAAGCAACCTTTAACTCATTCACTCCAGAGCAGCTCAGAAAAAGCTGCCTGCTTAATTCCACCATAGGAACAACAGTGCAGCCTGAGCTCATTTTCAGAAAATCCATTTGTAATACCATACAGAAAACAAATGTTCATAACTCTTTAACTATAAGAGCTAGACTAAAAATGTAAATGCAAAAGTTATTCAGCAGACACTGACCTTTCCAATAATGTAAATGTTGATAGTGTGTATCAAAGTCATTACTAAATATTTGGCAAGGAATTCTGTTATTCTGCATATATTTTACCTTTTTGGAAAAGCAAAGCACAATCTCTTGGTCAATGTACCATGTAGACTCATACAATTTGTATTTAATTTGTTTGTGTGAATGTCAGCTTTAAACTGATACCTTAACTATTACTGTGTAATGCTTCTTTATGGAGATAGTCACAGAAATATGATTAATATAATATTTCTCATAATTGATAAAGCATAATATCTCATGACCTGTAACAGACAGGGGCTACATATCAGTGTACATGTTGTGTGGCTCAATGTCAGCTTCAAAATGATGCATCATTTGTGCCATCACCATGCTCCCTTGCAAAGATATGGGCCTAATAATGAGAAGTATTGGAAATGTATAATTTTCATAATCCTACAAGACTAAACAAACTGTGATATCTGTACATGTGTACAGTGCACAGACAAAGTTCTTTTACCATGTTGTAAGGAGTAACACTGTCTTCAAAATGAGGTATTGCTTGGCACACTGACATGTTCCCTTGCAAAGTTATTTACCAAAATATGAAACAAATCATAATTTCCATAACCTAAGTCCTAAACAAATTTTGATATCTGTACATGTGTACAACATACAGGCACAGTTTTTTACCATGTTGTAAGTCCTAATACTTTCTTCAAAATGAGATATAACTTAGCACATTTACATGCTCCCTAGCAAAGTTATTTACCAAAATATGAAAAATATAATAATTTTTGTAATCCAACACCTAAACAAATTGTGATATCTGTACATGTGTAGAGCATAAAGACACAGTTCTTTACCATGTTGTAAGGATAACACTTTCTTCAAAATGAGGTATAACTTACCACACTGACATGCACCTTAGCAAAGTTATTTACCAAAAATGAAAGAAAGAAACATGGGGGGGGGGGACTTATGCATGACTCCACATAGACAGAAACCAAATTCTGGCATATGCATTCATCAATGTGATAATGACTTTTAGTAATGTGAATAACAGGGGCAGCTGCTGAGAGTTTTCCTGATAAGTGATAATGACTCAGTGTTATACTGTATCTGCACATATTGTAAATTAATAACGTGATAATGGCTTACATTTCATTACTGCAATGTTCTGCATGCTCAGATAAAGGTGATAACTGCTGCATGTAACCTGTTGAATAGACATTCAATACATTCCTGGTGCAGGTGTAATGTAAGACTGAGGTATTACCATCTTTTAGGAAAAGACCTGAGTAATTCAATAAAAGTAGCATAACAGTTATGTATTACTGAGCCCTTTCTCTCACCTAAACTGTACCCACAAACATCATACACCCCATACAGAGCTCTAAGATCTGCCCACCAAAATCTAATCTCTGTAGACAAACCAAATCATCCTGCTGGTCAGCTTCTCCTATCCTTTTCCTTAGCCATAAAATGGAACTCTCTCCCTCCATCTCTATGAATCTCTGAAAACTTTGAACTCTTCAAAACCCAGCTCCATTCTTACCTCTCCTATAAATGGAAGTGCAATTGCACTCTACCTACCTAACCTGCTTATTACATAAATGCATTCATTGTACATAATGTACCTTCCACCTTTATTCTCCCCTTTTCTGGGGATTAATCTTATTTACTGCCATCTTACAAATGTTATTTACTGCCATCTTACAAATGTTAGCTTTTATACCATTCACAGATGATTTACAACCTCTGTACAACTTAAACTCTGTACTACTTTTTCTCTAATCTGCAAGCATGTAAGTATGTAATGTATGTTCTTCTATTTTGCTGTTGTACTTTGCTTAGTTTTACTATATAATATTAAAATGTGCCTATTTGGTACTATTTTTACTATGTAATACGGAGTTTTTCACCCCGAGCCTCCACTGAAAACAGGCTCCTTGAGCCCAGTGGACCTCCCTGGACATCAAAATGGAAATAAATAAAATAAAAAGTCAGAAATATTGCAATACATAATGAGTTGATCAGTGCCAGAACTACTATAAAAGCCGTAATAAAATTTATATAACATTTATATCAGTGAGCCCTTCCTGTCACCTAAACTGTACACACCAATGACAGAGCCAAAAGTATTGCCCAACAGTTTTGGTTGATCCATGCCAGAATTAATTCACCCGAGGTGAATGTTACCATGATAAATGCTTACATTCTCTAAGACAGCAACTAATCTTTCAGTGAGAGCATCCCTCGCATTAGTTTTGATTTCACTTCATTCTTCTCTGTATTTATCACTGAATACAAAACTATCATACATTCTACATTCAGTAAACATTTCACAAAGACACAGTTTCCCATAACATATTACTCCAACTTATTCCCCTTGTCTTAACATGCATTTTTCTGAAGGATATAAAGTCTGAAACACAAATGTACATCTTTATTTTATGACTTCAGTCCTCAGATAATCCCAGTAATTTGCCAGAAAAGATCTAATTTTATGAGGAACAGATCAAAATATGAGGAAACTATCTGGACAATCTGCCCCCAAGAGCAGTTCCACCTGTGGTGACCCCGTACCACCACTCTGCACAGCAGCCCCCTTCCCAGCCATTTCAGTTTTCCACTACTTGGCTATTTATCTCCAGTTACCATAAACACAGTCAAACCTGTCAGTGTGCATACTGCTGTCTTATTTACTTCTACAATGATTACATATATTGAAATATTCTGAAAGAAGGCAGACAGGCATGAATACAACAGAAACATTTAGATAAAAAGGACTCTAAAGTCTCTTAAAAAGCAGCATGAGAAAAGGGGATACAATCTGAATATAAAAGGGAGACACCACAGAAAATATGCGAGCAGTATGTTTTTCTGAAAGGGTGGTTGGCCTCTGAAATAGCCTTCATGCAGGGGTTCTACTGTCAAACACAGAATTAAAAGAAATATGGGACAGATTTAAGGCAAGTCGTTTGAGAAGTGTGGCAAACACACTGTTGGCATAAAAGTAGTTGCAACATTAATCCAAAAGGGACTGAAATGAACAGCTGGCCAGCCAGTCATCACTAGCCATCCTTATGATTCTCTAATAAGACCACTCCCACCTATTGAAAGTCTGGCCTTTTTGCACAGGACACCATGTACAGTATTGCTCAAGATGCCTTTGAGAAGACTCTAGTATGCCTGTGTTACAATTATTTCTGCTCCTGGTTCTAACATGCAGTTTATTATATACTGATAAGTGCACTGAACCACAAGGGTAATTTTTCAACCAAGACCTTGCTACAGTAATCATACTGACATTACATGAAAATAAACAAGCAAAAAGGCATACACCACAAATCCAGTCTAGCAACAACAGAAACTACTACAGAACTACCTATGCATAATTAGGAAACAGAGAATGTCAATCAGCACATATTGTGTCAACAGTCAACATCGGAAGTTCTGCCTTTGTGTTACTAAAGCCTGGAATTCCAGCTCAAAAATTACTGTGTTCCCATTCCATGTTTTCCACTTCATGAGACAGAAATCTGAGCCAGAACACTCTAGTGAAAGTAATCCAGGAAATCGATTCAACAGATGTTGATTGTCACTATGAAGGTTTTATTCATAGAATTAAACTCAACAAATTAGATTCCCGCAGTTGTCTGTTTGCTTGCATGCTGGCATTTGATAACAGAATGCTGCAACATTTTGAGTGCAAAGGTGGGCACTCTCGCATTTCAGGACAAGAACCATGTTTCCCTCCCCCAAAAAGTGATGAATGTAATGCCTTGCAAACTATTGAAACCAATTTCATTTTCATTTGAAATATCCAGCACAGATTCCTTTAAATGTCAACAAAGAAAAAAAAAATCTGAATATTGGGTAATACTTTCTTCCAAGAAGCATGAGACTACAACTAACGGGCTGAGGGATCCACCACAGCAAATAAATCAGCCTGCACAAAGGCAGCGCAATGTATCCCAAAGTTAACAGTTCAGCCAGTAGAAAGTTTACTATGTAGCAAAACTCTGAGGACTGACCTACTTTTATGTTACCACAGAAGGTCAAGTCCACGCAGCACACAAACACAACCAGGACATTCACCACTGCTACGACCGACATCACATTCCCAAACAGTTCAATTTTTTTAACTCTAATTCTGATCTCCTTACCAAATAAATGAAAACAATAAGGCAATGAAACGACTCCGTCCAGAAATTATAATCCATTTCAGTAAGAAAATTAAACTTTTTAAGCTATGGGAGAACTTGGTCCTAAATCTTCCAGATTGCAGCTGTGGTTATGTTTGAAGCAGTGTGTGTGGTAATTGCAAGCTGTTTGCTTGTTACAAGTGATGAGACAACTGGCTACAATTTTTTTCTACAGGTAATGCTTAACAAGGTAATAGGATTGTAAGCCGATTTTTCTAAAAAAGTCCAATATGAGCAGCGCATAACACCACATTGAAACCTAAGTTAAGAAAGTAACTGATAAAGGTCAGTGACTTTTTCAACCTATTTTTCAACAGTGGAGCTAAAATAGAACTATTAAGTTACTCACACTTGTGGAAGGCACTCGGGTGTAACATCCTGCATTTCCTATCATCTCATAGCATGCTCAGTGTTAAGCACAGAGGCACCATGAGAAGGTACTCGGGGTTAATAAGTTAAGATATCAGTATACATTTTGCGGAATCCCCCCCCCCCCCAAAGTCTCGGCACAATAGTTGTGGATGAAGTGAAAAAAAACAAAGGCGTAGCATTAACAATGTGCTTATACAGTACATGACCCCCCCATTAAAAAAACTCCAGGCAAACATTGAACACTGCAACATTCTCACAGGCCCTAATCACACTCCCAAACTTTCAACACATTAACTACGGACAACGAAACAATTGCAGTCATTGCATCAGTGAGTAGAACATTGCAGTTATACACAATAGTGCCATAACAGGGTTTGCATTAGTATACATTCAAAACATCTATGCCTTCAGCAACATTCTCACAACTGCTAATTACCCTACCAACATTAGCATTTTAAACAACGTACAGGCCCCATCAACCTCCTAACCTCTCAGCATAATTCAAACAGCCAAAAAACTGCAGAACAAGGTGTAACATCAGGGAAAGTTTAAAACAGTACTATAAACCTAGATAGTAGAACAATGTTTGAAAAACTTGTAAAAACCTCAAAATCTACTGCAAATTCAGCTGACAATCTACCAGCAGAATTTCAAAAAATAGCAGCTGAAGCCAGTTCTTATGCTGAATACTTAAAAGATCCATTACTGAGCAATACATCCCAACCATCTGGAAAATATTGTACATTATACCCTTGCATAAAGGTGGAAACTTGACACAACTTACAAATTATAGGCCCACAGCAATTCTTTCCCCACTGAACTCCTAGAGGAATGGATTCATTCTCAACCAATAATTTACTTGCAAAATTCCGACACGGCTTCAGGCCTCATGCTGCAACTGCCCTCCTCAGTTATACCAACACCAACAATTTAGAAATAAAGGTAAAATAGGATCCTCTGTCTTTCTCAATTTGTTAAAGGCCTTTGCCAGAGTCTCTCAACAAACTATTAACTACTCTTGCCAACCTTAATCGCATCTCTCTAGCCCTCCACCGGCTCCAAAGCTACCCAACAGGTCATAAACAGCAATAAAATGTCTCCAGGATCTACTCCCCTCTACTCTCACTCACATTAGGAGTCTCACAAGGCTCCATCCTTGGTCCACTTCAGTTTAGTGGATTTATTATCAACCTCAATACTGCCACAGCCCTTGCACCCACAATCCAATACGCTGACACAGATACACTCGTGTGACATCTACCATGCAACAGATCAGGTCGAACCCATGATGATATAAGCTAATCTTTACCACTTACCCCATAGTCTAAGACTATTGACTTAGACAGCACCTCACAAGACTGCCCACCTATCTCTGCTCTAGCCAACTACAATATCCTTCTCTGTTCCATTATTTATCTCCCCTCCTTTTTGTCACCCCTATCCCATTCTCTCTACTTTTCATATATATACAGGCCCAGAGCAATTCTTTCCCCACTAGCTTAGCATACAGCATAGATACTACCAAAAAAACAGTGAGCCAACTCTACCTCTTGCACCCAATAGCTAACTTACACACTCTCCTAACCAATGGGCAATCAAAATAAAATGTATATTACATTTCACATTCCCTTATATTGTCCCTCATACAAACAGATAAACCAAACTTATTTTACATATTTCTAGCACTTGTGTACTAAGATAAGCACTTCTTCCTGGGCCTCCACTGAAAATGGGTTCTATTCCAGTCAAACTATCCAGTAAGCAAATGTAAAATAAAGTAAAACTGGTGCAACCACAGCCCCTCACCCATAAATCCTCTTAGCACAACATGTCGCTACACAAAAGTAAAATAAGACTGGTACAACCACAGCCCCTCACCCCCTCCATCCTCATAGCACAAGAACTCTGCATAAAAGCAAATCCAACCCAAAACTCATAGCACAAGAACACCACACAAGTGAAATAAAACTGGTAAAACCACAGCCCCTCACCCTCCATCCTTTCACCACCAGCGCACTACACAAATATAAAATAAAGTTGGTACAACCTCAACCCCCCCACACACACACACACTCTTAGCACAAAAACTCTACACAAAACCAAAATAAAACTGGGTACAACCACAACCTTTCCTCCCATCCTCTTAGCACAAAAACTACACAAAACCAAATAAAACTGGTACAACCACAGCCCCAAAATAAAACTGGAACAACCACAGCCCTTACCCCCCCAAACCTCTTCACATAAAAACTCTATACAAAACCAAAATAAAACTAGTACAACCACAGCCCTCACCCCAAACCTCTTAGCACAAGAAATATGCACAAAAAACAAAATACAATCATCCCCCCACAAAAAATAAAGTTTAAACTAAACCCCAAAACGTATCCTTTATGCTTTCTACAGAAGGCTGCTTCCAATACTCTGCTTCCTCTTCAAGACTGAAGGCTCACCTGCTCTGCTTGCCTTCCTCAGACCACTGCAGTCCTTTTGAAATTGCCCTTAAAAGGACAGTTTTTCAGACCTTTTGAGAAATTGCCCTTAGAAGGACAGTTGGAAGGGGTTTTCTTGAATGGCCATGACTGCTCCAAAGGCTTGAATCCACAGTTGATCCATTCTCCGATGTAGTCCGTCCTCACACTGGTCCAAACCCGGCTCGATCTCCACACTCTGCTGCTAAGGAACACTCCTCTGTTTAAAAACAAAAGAAGTGATCTTTATTAGCCAAACATGCCTTTTTAAAGGCAGTTTGTACAGGGAGTGCTTTGCAAGGACCAATCAGGTCCTTACTTCATCACTTCCTACTTTAAAAAAAGAAAAAAGACAAGAACTTAGTTCACAGCCTGCTGCAGCCAATCAGATCCCTTGTTTCAATGAGTGGACCTGATTGAGTGCAGCTTGCCAGTGAATAATAAAAAAAAAAACAGAAACGCAGTTCTGATTTTCATGGTGATGTTAGGGAACTATGCGGACATCCACGAGGAGCTGAGCTAAGAAACAGTACTGGTCAGAGCAACCTGCAGCTGCTGGATTGGGGCCCTCATTCACAGGGAAGTAATCGGGGGCTCCCCCGGACCGCAGGTTTTGTGAGTGCATAATGCCAGCTATGAGTATACCTCGCTATGTGACCACCACTGACTTATCACAGAGGTAGAAAACCCTTGTGAATGCACCAAATTCTCAACATAGTTTAAGAATTGTTCTGCTTTTATTTTCTTCTGTTGAACATACATCCTGAACTTGCCTTCTCTTAACTTGTCTATCAACTGCTGCCCTATCTACTACCCTCTGCCTTTCACTTCTAGTGTGTCCCTTCTGTACTTTCTAGGAGTATACTCTCTTTTTGTAGATATACTCAGTACTCAATAGAAGGCTTACTAAATGAACTGGTACACATAGGCTCTTACTATCATTTGTTTTAGAGCACTCACTCTATTACATCATCATCATCAGCTCCATTTTGCCCGTTTTCTACATGGGGTCGGGGTATTGTGTTAACTGTCATCATCTCTCTCAATTTAATGTCACACTCCTGCCTTCTTCGACACTCATGCCTGACTGTCATAGATCTTCTTTCACACAATCCATCCACCTCTTTGCTGGATATCCCCGTTTCCTCTTATTTTCTTCCTGTCTATCCCAAATCTTCACCAGATTGTCTTCTGCTTTTCTGCATGTCCAAAGCACTGTAATCTGTACTCTTTGATCTTTTCTGCAATTGAAACTACTTTGGCTTCTGCTCTTCTGTCCTCATTTCCTCGTCTGTCACACAGTGTGCATCCTACCACCCTTCTCAGGCACTTCATTTCCATCACCTCTGATTTCTTCATCTGCTTTGCCTTTACTGCCCAAGTTTCTGTTACATATAGTAGTACTCATTGCACCACTGTTTTGTACACCTTACTTTTCAGCTTCTTTGGCATTCTTCTGTCATAGACTACACCTGAGACTCTATGCCAGTTGGCTGCAGCCCCTCTAATTCTAACTTTGATCTCTTCATTCAGACTTCCATCCTCCTCCGCCACCCCTCCCAGATATTTGAAGCTATTTACCTGTTCCACTATCTTCCCTTCTATCTCATGTCTCAACTTTTTCTGATTTCCCCAATTTGCTGCCTTTACCACTGTCTTATCTGTGCTTAGTTTTATCCCATGTGCCTTTAGTTTTGCATCCCATTCCCCTATCCTTTGCTGAAGTTCTAGCTCAGAGTCAGCCTGCAATGCCACATTGTCTGCATACAGCAACTTTGTTGATCTGTCCCCACCCACCTGTTTGCTAATGTAGTCCATCACCACTATGAACAGCAGTAGGCTCAGAGCTGAACCCTGGTGTACACCCACTCCCACTGGGGACCCCTCTGTGAGGCCGTACACTGTTCGCACTTGAGTCACTGGGTTCTTGTACATATCCTGCATTACTTCTACTAATGTTTCTGGGACTTCAAAGTGCTGCCTAAATCATCTTCCTTGGGACTTTATCATATGCTTTCTCCAAGTCTAGGAATGCCCAGTTGGACTCTTTCCTCATCTCTAGTTTCTTCTCAACTATCTGTCTCACTGCAAACATCGTGTCAGTTGAGCTGCATCCTGATCTGAATCCAAACTGCTCATCTACTTTCTACTGCTCTGCTAATCCATTTATCAATCACCCTCTACAGAACTTTCATGCACTGTGACAAGAGTTTGATGCCTCTGTACTGCCCATAGTTGTGGATGTCCCCTTTGTTCTTGTACACTGGCATTAGTATGCTTATTTTCCAGTCATCTTGGATACGCCTTTCTCTCCACACTGCTATGAGTACCCTCAGCAGCCATTCCTCCTCTATCTCACCCAGCATCTTTATCATTTCTGCTGTGACCTCATCTGAGCCTGCTGCTTTCCTTGACTTCATTTTTCTTAGCGCTATTCTTACTTCCTAGGATGGGTGCCTCATCCTCTCTCATTGTAGGCTGATTCTAGGGCAGTACAGCTTCTGTTGGGTTTTCTTCATTCAGAAGCTGCTGGAAATACTCCCTCCATCTGCCTTTGATGTCCTCTGGACTGATGAGCAGGTTGTTGCTGGCATCCCTTATGAAGGGTGTCTGACTATCTGTCTTTGCCTTGCAAGCTGATATAGTTTCCTTGTGCCATCTACTGAGTCCCTTTCCAAAGTCGGTAGAGTGCCTCCTATGCCCTATTTTTTGCTATTGCAACTTCTTTCTTTTGATGACTTCCTGGACTTCTGCATTCTATCACCAGCTTTCCTTATGTACCTTATTTCCATACCCGGCTTGGCCACATATCCTGTTCTGTAGTCCTCACACATGCTGTTTTGAGGTGCTGCCATTCTTCTTCACCCCCACCTATTTTCTCCTCTTCTTGGGGTGCTAGAGCCCTGATCTTTGAACTGTTGTACTTTCTCTCCAGTTAACATCCAGGTCTTCAGCCTGATCTCTGTTGGCCTTACAGCCTTCTTTGACCACTGCTTGCAGCTGGTTGTGGCAATGCTGTGGGGTGACTTTCACTGGAGATGGCTTTGCAATCATTGATTCTACCCCAGTGCCTTTTCGCTACTAGGAAGAAGTCTAGCTGAGTTGCATATTGGCCACTCTTGTATGTGATCTTGTCACTATCTTTCTTTCTGAAACATTGGCTACTATAATGGCCTCTCTTTCATGTAGCCTCACTCACGTGGACCCAGGCAGTCCTCATATCCTGTTCTTTCTGGACCGACATGTGCATACAAGTCACCCTTTATCAACAACAATTCATGCTCTCCTGTATTACTAGCAGTACTGCAGCTGTATGAATGCACTCTGTTCCTCACTATTATAACCCTGCTGTGGGGCATAGGGTGAAATTATGAATACTGCCCTATCGTTACACTTGAGTCTGATTGCCATGAGTCTGTCACTAATTCTGATGATATCCTTCACTGATTTCTGAAGCCACTATCTCTCACCACAATTCCCACACCATTTCTAGCCTGTCCCCCTCCTGAGTAGTGGACTCTGCATCCCAAGCCAAGTGGCTTCACTGCACTGCCCAGCCATCTTGTATCTTGGATGCATAGGATATCCAGCACCTCAGTATCATGTCATCCTGTCATCTACTTCCAAGCTGCATCCTGTCAGTGAACCTACATTAAGTGTAACTTAGTTCATGTTTGGCAGGTTGATTGGTTCTACACCCAGCTTTGCTCTATCCCAGGCTGGCCAGCTTATTGACCCAGCACTGCTGCCAGGCACACACTGGCCAATAGAGGCACATACACTCATCCCACTGTTAGCATGGGTCCCTGGTGTAGATCAGAGTAGGCCAGGTCCTCAACACACTTATCACGTTTAACTACCCATGCCCATTTTGGCGACATTACTCACCATGACTGAATAACCTAGAGCCATGTTTTACACCATCAAGTGGCTAGCCCTGCCATGCTGTGCAGTCTGTGATCCATGTTCATAACTCATAAGAAGCTTGGCATGCTTTACCACCACAACCGTTTCATCATTCCCTCCACCATGCTCATTCTTGCTAAGACATACCTTTCCCTTCTCTTATGTATGGTGCCTCTATCTTTACAAATCTGCAATCCTTCCTCAGATCAAAACTCTCCTCCTGTTACCATAAAATCTCTAAATTTGCAACTGGCCACAGATCAAATACCCATCACTGCATTTCCCTTCACCAACTGAACTGGCTTGAATTGTCCAATTATCTCACCTATATTCAACTTAGCCAAGCACATAAGCTCATTTTCAGCCCCACTGTCTGCCCCTCCCTTACTTCCACCTTCCAAATGCATCTAACTAACAGATGTCTTCTATCCAACTCCCAAAATCTAATAGAGTTACATAAGCCTGCACGCACTCCAGGCAAACTTCTTCTATCCTTCTGCCTTGCATGCCACTGGAATTCTCTACCTCCACTTATCCGTACAACTAACAGACTCTCTATTTTTAAAACCTTACTTCAGTCATACCTAACCTCACAATGGGAATGCTCTTGCTCCCATCCTACATAAATTCCTTAACTTTACTGGTCTCTACAGCTAATTACATCTGCTAAAAGCCTCTACTAACTGTATAACTCGTGTAAGAAATACAATGCTCTATGAGATCCTTAATTTATTAGTGAGAATTTATTCAAGCATCTGCTCCCTCAATTACCAATTATCTGCAACTGTTGTTACCATGCATTTTTTCTAATTCTCATGTAATAATTTTATATGTTTTCTTAAATTTTGTATTTTATAATTTTTATAATTTTGTATATTATAATGTTGTTGTAATTTTATAATACTGTACTGTCTTGGATATTTTATCCCCAAGACTTCATTAGAAAATGGGCTCCTCGTGGCCCAGTGGACCATTCTGGCAAACAAACTGCAAATGAATAAAATAAATAAATGTTCTCCTATCCTGAGGATACTATGCACCACAGTAGATAACAAAGTGGTTGGCCTGTACAACTCATCCCCATATAGGGCACCATGTAGATTTTGTGCTGCTGCCCACAGCTCTAGTCACTGATGAGCTTGAGATGGAAATACTCAGCATGCTTTTCAGAGACAGGAGGAACCCCACAGAGACCACATGCAAACTCCAAATAGGTATTAGTCAGAGGTCAGGATCAAACCTTGTACCTTGTGCATGGGAAGCAAATACCTTAACCATTATGCTAACTGGTCTGTACTCCAAACAGTGTTATATACAACTACTAATAACTTTTCAGAAAACTAAACTTTATAGTAACTTATGTTACTCTGTTTTGTTATTTTATATTGTTGTTAAGCGACTCTCCAACAATATGCAATTTTTTCTTATTTTGTACTGTTATTTTTCCTTGTGGGTAGGGCATTTCTCTCCAAGCCTCTTCAGAAAATGGGCTTTCCATATATGGACCATTTGATTAACAAATGCAAATAAATTAATATAAGTAAAAACAATTCAAGAAAGGCAGCACAGCAGAAGCTAGGCAAATATATTCTTTTAAGGGTTGCAAGACAGCCAAATTGAAATCTGAACCCATAGTATTCATTGCAGCTGTATGAGTTTGGGTTAGATGTTAAATTGAGGTCCCATCTGATTGAGGTGGTGGTAGCACAGATAGATGTAGAAGATCCCATGACACCTATTGAAAAGGGTAGGGGTGTTTTATTTAAACAGTATAACTGCAAACATATATCAAAAATAAAAAAAATCATAATATACACACAATGTTTACATTATATTACATATCTGAATTATTTAAATCTCTTCCCCTTATTACTTATTATCATTATCCCCCACGCTTCTTGCCATAACCAAAATATAATTTTTGAAATTTCAGTTAAATCCTGTTTCTTATTAAATAAAATTGATTTCATTCTATCCCTCCAGATATTTCATGTAACAATAAATAAACCATTATTGCACTGATCACAAAATTCTTTAAACTTCCTTTCTAAATACATGTAATATCATATTCATATCAATATTCTCAATACTACTTAAACCAGAATGATTTTTTCTTGAATAAGTTTCAAAAATAAAGCAAAAAACAGCAACTGTTTACTTGTATAAATAACCAATAACAATACAATCCCAAGAAATATTGTCATGGAAAGGAGCACAACTAGAGGGACTCAATACATTTCAAAGTATGACCGTTAATAAAATCCAAAATATCAAACACCCTTGGGGAGCGCTTTCGTCCTATGACATGGAGTTCATCAGAGCATGGATGCAGCATCAACAATTGACACTATATATCCAAATAAACCAATCAAATAACTTAACCCACTATCTTAATATAACTAATTAATCATATTTAAAGTGGTAAACTGAAAAATTGTTTTCTTTTCACTACTTATAATATGGATTTATACAACATCCAAAATAGTCAGCATAAAAATATGAATGTCAATTAATTCCTAAAACCCAACATATATAATGTTAAATTATCTTTTAACTTAGCAGCCCTCAATTTTAAAACATTGTTTATTGAAATCTGTTTGCTCAGCCCTGGCCTTGATGTAGCATACATTTGGGTTTACTGATAATGCCAACAATTCTTACAGAGGGGGAATTGGAAAACACTTCTGGAGTATAAAGAGCTGGTTTGGCAGCTCAGTTTAAATACTACATCAAGGCTAGGGCTGAATGAACAGCAATCATTGTCTTTACTTTCCAAAATCTTAAATATCAAAATATCATTCTTCTTTGAAATTTTACATAGACTCATAGCAGCTGCATACACCATAGGATTTATCATCTTCTTTTAAATATAAAACCCCACTCTTTACTGAATTAAATCTGGAACCTCTCAAAAAAAATCTAAATACATCCTAGCTAAATATCCAATCTTTCACATTATTACTGTATTAATTAAATAAATATTTTTAGTATGATAATCTAAACAATTTCCACAAATGACAGATATTTCTGATTTTTTTCAATTAAAACAATGTATTATCCTTCCACAACTTCATTCTTACTGGTGTCAATCCCTAATATATACATTTCTTCTTTATAGAAAGGGGCACTAATAAATATAATTTCCTACTCCTAATCCTTTACTTTTTTCTTTATTTAATTCTAAACCCACCACCCCTAACAAGTTAATAATATAGATAACAGTTTCTAAATCTAAATCTTATTTTTGTAATCAGTACTAAATCATCTACATATGATAAAAAAGGGATTTCCATGCTGTTTCCAATATAATATTTTACATCATTCATTCCTACACAAATTTTCTCCCCTATTGCATTTATGTTTGTTTGTGTCTTTTGGCTTTTCCCGGTTAGGGGTTGCCACAGCGGAACTCCGGTCCGCTAATGATTGGCAGTAGATTTTTATGTGCTGGCTTGCCAGGCCTAAAGCACAACCTTCAATGAAGGAATGCCCATTCACGCATGTCGCCCCACAGAAGACGCTCTAACTGAGAATCAAACGGGCAACATCTAACTGTGAGGCGACAACGCTACTGCAGCACCACCACCGCATTTATAAGCAAAGAAAATAAAATGCTACCCCATTTTACATCTCTACCTAAATAAATTTCAGAACTGAATCATCTATTAACTCATTCAAGATTATGGCACTTTTTGGTATTTGTCCAGTTAACACCCATAGCTACTTATGGCATCCAGACCTTTTTGGGTCTGGCTTCTTTAACTAAGTGACCTATCAGCTAATAATAGGCATATTAGAAAGGGCATGGAATAATTAATGCAATGACACTAAGACTGGTAATGTAGGATGTCCCACAGCACATAAATAAATCACTTTTGCTGCCATTTATTATTCATATTTTTTATATTTATGTTCATATTTTCATTACTGACAGACCTACATGCTAATGAGGGATATGGTGTGAAATACTGTGATGGGAAACAGGAAAATTAATTTCCAAAGTACATTTATATTACAATATCTCACTAAAAAAAATTACACTGGCTAGAATTTCCCCATCAGCTTCTCCTCTCCCATCTTCTGATTATCCACTCCATATTATAAGAACCATCATACTGTCCCAACTTATCTTCCCTAATCGCCTACTATACTCCTTCTAGGACTCTTAGAAGCTCAGGCCAAGACCTACTACAAATCCATCAACCTAAGAACAAAATTGTCTGCAAATCTCTACAGCTACAATCCAGCCATATCTTGGAACAAACTCCCACTGGAAATTAGAACTCTCAACAAAGTTAAAGAATTTAAATCAGCCACAAAAGAGTACCCAAAATGTCAGTGGTCCTGCTACTGTACTCACCCTCTATAATTTTTTCTCCTACCCTAGTGCATCCCACTTGCCTGCCTCTATCCAATGTTTAGCTTCTGCATATGTTACCTACATAGCCACCTTATCTATGTATTCTCACTCTTCATTCAGTCTAACCATACTCTTACTCTCAAATCACTTCGTTTTACCGTTACTTACTGTATCTTCCTTAACTAAGATGTCTCTAAATGCTGCATCTGCTAAAATAAACCTGATGCCAGTCACAATCTAAACTCTGTAATATTGTTGTTACTTATTTCTTATTGACGATTTAAATTTTAATAATCTGTATATAATATAAATGCTTTTTTGTTTTTGTACTTTACTTACTCTCTTTACTTATATTATTAACTTGTGCAGCTTTTCTCCAGATGTTTTTTATGTAGGTTAATTGCTCTCTTTACTTGCATTGTTAACTTGTGGGGCTTTTCTCCCCAGGCCTCCACTGAAAAAAGGCTGTCAGCTCAGATGGACTAACCCGGTCAATAAATGTAAAATAAATAAATAAACTGGAGATACTGTAAGTTTTTTTATTAGTAATTATGACAGTAAGGAATATTTCCATATGTACTTAATTCTTCAGAAAGCAAGTGACTTACAAACTATTGCTTGTCATTAGATGAAACCTTAAATATTGTTGAAGAAAACGGATGTTTGCACTATGAGTGACACATCTTGAGAGCTATTCAGTGTTATTTATATTGCTAATTATACAATCAAGCATATGTTTTCGAATTTCTGTAAATATCTCAATAAACATTCACCCAGACAGGAATTTCTTGCTGTTATGATAACGCTTATATCTGGTTAACAACAGTGTTCTAACAATATATGTGTAGGCTGTGTAGTTTATAAGGTATGATAATTTGTTTATGAAAGTCTGTGTGCATTATAATATAGTATTACTGGAAAGACTATGAATATACTGACTCTTACTGCTATAAATGATACTTCTTACTGATAACATTGCTATTTGTATAGTTTTAATAGGTTTTATTGTTCACAAAATACTAACATTTGTTCATCTTAAGATAAACTTAAGATGTGTTAAGAGAGGTCTCAAGTTTAGAGTTTGGATGTATGTTGCATCTGCCGGTTTTAGTCTCATATCCTCCAATCTTTGCTCAAACCTTTAACGCTTGAATGTTACAATATCAACTGATGACTGTGCTAAACTAAGGTTCTTTAGAATAACAGTATACAAAATGTGTTGTGAAATGTTTATTATTGTTATTTAATAGACTTGTGCCATGGTGCTACTGTTAAGTACCGTGTTCTCTAGCTTGTGTAAGTCGGAAGGTAGGGGTTCTACTTTCACTGCAGTCAACTTGCATGTGTGTGTGTGTGTGTGTGTGTGTGTGTGTGTGTGTGTGTGTGTGTGTGTGTGTGTGTGTGTGTGTGTGTGTGTCCAGTTGGCTGTCCTTCAAGAGACCATTTTGAACTAACTCAAAACACAAGCCACCTTGTGGAATCACATCATCAATAGGCTGTATAACAGAAGAAAGAAAATCATGGCAAAAATTAGGAGGTGCTGCACGCTGCAGGATAAAAGTACTCTCATCAAACTAAAAAAAAGGTCAGAGGACAAATAAAGTCTACCAAAGCCAAATATGAAGTAAATTTGGCCTCCCAGATGAAGGACAACCACAAGGCATTCTTTAGCTATGCCCACAACCTCAAAGGAAATGCAGAGTTGTATGCAGAGCTCATTGTTAATGGAGCCACCTATACTCAGCCAGAGGATGTAGCAAACCTACTGGTGGACAAATTCAGCTCCTGCGTTACCCCTGTCCCCCCTCAACCATCACTTAGGAAATACCATCAAAAAGAACTCCCCTGGCTATCACTAGAAAACAGGTCATTTAGTGCTCTTTCTAAGGCCAAAAACACTGCATCAGTGGGCCCATACAATATCACAGGATGCCTTCTAAATAGCATGAAATATGACCTATTCAGCCCTCTGGAATTGCTATTTACCTAAAGTCTTTAAATAGACTTTGTGCCTCATGAATGGAGAACAGCAACAGTCATCTCTCTGCACAAAGGTCCTTACAGACCAGTAAATCTCACCAGTCTCATATGCAAAGCCATGGAAAGAAATATTATGGAAATGATCAATAATGACATAGGAAACCTCCAGACACTAAACTTAACCCAATTTATGTTGTCAATGGGAAGTCATGCCTACTCAATCTGATGTAATTCTTTGAGAAGGTCATTAAAGCAATGGATGAGTTCAAAATGGTTCACACTGCCCATCTAAATCTAGCCAAGGCATTTAACACAATATCCCACTCTGGCATTGTTGACAAACTGAAGAGGTTAGATACAAACCCTTATATCACCAGGTGGATAGCCAGTTGGCTCACAGACAGGACCCAGGAAGTTAGAATTGGGGAGTACATCTCTAGAGAGATGTCAGTCAGAAGTGGAGTCCCTCAGGGATTGGTCCTGGGTTTGCTCCTTTTTGGAATTTACTTCTCTGAAGTCAAGGCCAATGTCATTGGCCTCTGGCTGATTAAATTTGCAGATGATTACAAATTAGAAGCTGTCATCGAATCCCTCACCAACACAAATGTTCTCCAGAAAGGGCTGACACACACAAAAAAATGCTGTCAGAGCAATGGACTAAAACTAAATGGCAAGAAATGTATAATAGTATCCTCTGGAAAGTCATCCACCCCTGATAACTATCATATTGACAACACACCCCTAAGCAGTGACCCAGTAGTCATGGACTTGAGGACACACAGATTAATCTAGTCTTTGACCATCACCTATCTACAATAGTGAGGAAATCATTCAGCGTTGTGTAACTTATAAACAAAGATATGGCATCTAGATCCAAGGAAGTCATTATTCTACTGTACTTGGCATTCAGTAAGCCTATCATTGAGTACAATGCCCCCTTTAGTATGTACCTAACCAGGCATATCCAACAACTGGAACATCCACGGAGGTTCTTCACTAAAAGAATACACGGAGTAAGTAACATCTCTTATGCAGACCACCTCAAGGTCCTATCCCTGTATTGTCCTATCCCTGTACAGGCTGTTGAGAGGAGATCTATGTATGTCATAGAAGGCATTGTCAGACCCCACTCTCATGGACCTCTTGCATATCTGCAAAAAAAAAAAAAAAACCCAGTACCAGAATTACTCATTCAAAAAACCTTACCTGTGATATAAATAGGACCTGGTGGAGAAACAGGTATGTATTCAGAGACTACCTCTGCTCTGGGATAGGCTCCTCATCCATATGAAGCAGAGTGCCACCCTAACCCAAATCAAATGGACAATTGGATGGGGAACAGGAAATTCATTCCTAGTTGGCCACTTGTGTCAGTAATGGACACAGGCAGCCTGTAAATGTTTCATCTCCCAGACACTGCTTGTAAAGGTTTCATCTCCCAAGACCCTGTTTATATTTATCAAGGGGACCAGACCTTGTTAGAGATTTGGGATGCATGGCTTGGCTTAAAAAGGCCTTTGTGGTTGTTAGCTTAATAAACACCTATGAACCTACAAACCTGCTATGCTAAGTTGATTTTTCGGAAAAGGTTTTGGAATGCAAGGATATATGCAGGCTGCTAAAAGTGTGACATTTCATACCACATAGGTGCTAATGAATTAAACAATTTTACCTCATTATGACTATAGATTGACTTTAATAATTTAAATAATTTAACCTTAAAATAATATTCTTCCATAATATTCCACAAACTGTTATGATCTACCAAATCAAATGTTTTCTTTAATTTCCCACAATCACACACAAATCATAATTCTTATATACAAAAATTACTCACAATCTCCCTTATTATACATAATAATTCTTTACTATCTCTCCCTTTTATGCAATAAATTAGTTCAATCATCTCCTGTTACATATTATTACATCTCATTTGTAAAATTTTCATAAACATCTTGTAGTCAGCATTATTTAACATTATGGGCATCCAATTTTCAACTTGGATAATGTTCCCATTCTTTCTCCATATGAATTTTATAACCCTTCCACAAATATCTTCATCACTTTCTCCTTTCTGTAACCATTCATTAAGTACATTTGAACTTATATTTTTTGTCAAACTTCCATAGACTTGTAAACCCTGTAAGTTATCCTTTACAAATGTGATACTTCCGGTTCCCTTAAATCAATATTCTTTTTCTGATGCTTTCATACCACTTTTGGAAAATTGTTTAATACCACAAACAACCTTTCTAATTTATATTTCTCTTTCTATATAAAAATAATCACACAATTCTTTAGAAGTTCTATAATCTCATCTTGCTTATATTTTACATTACCATTGACATCTCTCATTTCTCTCATAATGCGTATGTCTTCATTAACTAATATAGATAAATAAGGAGAAGTATGTTCTTTTTTACCCTGAATAATATATCTTTCTCTAAACAACTTATTTCCACATCTTTTTTTATTTTGATTAAAAATCTGTTTTCCTTTCATTTAAAAATGTTGTCTTTGTCTATCCATTATTTATTTATGCAACCTACTATAATGTTCTATCTTTTTTATCTTTTCCAATTTTTATACATATTTTCCTATATTTTCTTTAAATACCACCCACCACTTAGTCAAGGGAAATAAACTTATCTAATGGATATTTGCTCTATCCATAATAGATAACTGTTTTTTGAAATAATTTCTGATCTATATTTCCAATAACCACTCTTTTTATCTGTTTCCTGAGAGCAATAAATACCACATTCCATCCAAACAGCCTTAGGATCTAAAAAGAAAAAAAAATGACAAAACACCACCATCTTTTTCACAACACACCTTCTGATAAGATAAAAAAAATTGTCTCTGTTTCTCTATTCCCCTTTATACATAAATTATTTTTTTGACCAAGCGTTCTTCTTACCTTAATTTTTAACACCAGTCTCTACTTTTTTTACTTAACTTTCTAATACTACAGTTAAAAATCACCCATCATGATAATATTCATATTAACCAATACATATGGTTTTAAACTTTCAAAAAATTCTATGCTTTCAGTCATCAATGTGGATGCATAAACCCTAATCAATCTATAAATGTCCATACCTGTTCTTATTTTAATAACTATCCCTCTACCTCCTAACACTATAAATATATAATACTTTTATTTTTCCCTTCAAACAATAAGCAACACCAGAACATTTATCTTTCCCAGGTTCCTTATTATTTAACATCCCCATAAAATTTTAAATTGCAACCTATCTTGTTCAGGAGTAAATCTTGTATCTAAAAACAGATAATATCATCTACATACTTTATAAAGCATTGTAATATTGCTAGTCTTCTTCAAATGTTAACTAAACCATTAACATTCACTGTACATTTTTCTTTCCATTTCTTCTTAAACCTGGGGTAAGGATTTCTAAATGTCATTTTTCTAACCCTTACACTTGTGCCAATTGTTCTTATTTTTCTTTCCAATTGCTCTTCTTCCTGTTCAACTTCAATTTTTCACTCTGCATGTCTTCACATATCTTTTTACTATCTTCAGTGTTTCACCTTTTTACTTTTTCCAATAACTTCATTATTTTCAGTATTTCTCCCTCTCCCAACTTTGTATAACTCTCAGTTTCCCATTCTCTTGAATTTCCAGTGTGCTTTCATTAACATTTTCTTCTTCTGTTTTTTTTCCTTTTTTTTCAGTCAAACTAAAAATGTCCGTCTTGAATGCGTACTCTACATTTTATATAAACATAATCATCATATGGCCCCTTTCCCCATATTAATTGCACCTAATCTTTACACATTTACTATTAAGATGATCTATACTTCCACAAAAATAACAAGTACTAGGTTGCCTCACATATTTAATGTTTCCTCTATTTCCATTCACAAAAACAACATTAGGTAGATGTTTCACTAAATCATTCTCAATCATCAGTACTGCCTCTACATACCAACCACCATTCAATAGATCTCAAACCATCCTTAGACTTTGTAACATTTAAAACTGAAGAACATAAATCATGATAACTTTTTTTACATCATACTCCTCACTTTCATCAGTTATATAACTTTTTGCAAGCTTGTTACCTTACCCGGAAAATACATAATAATTCCAGAAGACGTGTTTTACTTACACATATCATTAAAAATGTGTACATCAAAAATCAGTCTCAAAAGTAAAATCACAGAATTGTACTTTCCCCAAGTGGATAAACAATATTATATCTTCTGATGTCAAATCCAAAGGCAAAATCATTTTGTCCCATGCATAATATCTATCAATTTATTAGTCAATTTAGCACTTCAAGGTATCCAGTGAACTAAACAAAGTAAATTTTATAAATTATTGGGAGTGTTATATGAGTTATTGCTGCACAGTTTTATCACATGCTAAAACACTGTTTTTTTTTGTTAGTGGTCAAAGGTCATTAGATTGAACATTAAATAATCAAAGTTTTTTTTCCCTTTCTTCAAGTTTGTGCAACACTGAAGTTAGTATACTTTCTTTCCTGGAGGTATGGGGTAAAGCCTCCACATAAAAGTTATTTTTTTTGTTCTTGGTAATCACAAATGTAACACACTGGTTTACATTTGCAGTTTCTTTTTTCAGTGATTTTAGTGGAGATTAATAGTAAGTGCTGATGAGTTTGTTCAATGTTTTATGCTTAAATTCACCAGTGATTACTCTTTATAAGCTCATTATTGCATGTATCTTTGTTACCTCTCAACTGTCCTAACTTTTGCAGAATGTCCAGATTTTCTTGTCATATTTTAGGTTGATTCCTTATAAAATTTGGGATATTCTGGTAAATCATTGATGATTAAAGTCACTAAATAATGACAGACATTTGAGTTTCAGACTTCATATCATTCAAAAAGTGGATGCTAAAGCAGTGGAGACAGACTGGAGTGGTTGAGAGTGTGAGGAAAAGGCCAGTGGTAAGGGTGAAAACAAAGAATGAACAACAAATAAACAAGTATTTTGTTTTAGACACTATTCTTAATGCCCTTAGGCATTTATACATATAAGAACTGAAACATTCTATAAAATAACTTTTGAGATATTTTTACTAGCAGAATTTTTTTTTATGAATGTAAAAAGATAAACAATATAGCACATTGGAAGGACTATGTTTACCAAAGCTTAATTGTACAGTTAACAAAAAAATGTTGATGGATTTCAGAATGATCGAGATAGAAGAAAATTAGTTAAAATGTTTTATTTTTGCTAGGTTTATGCACGGATGAACATAAAATTGAAAAATAGTAGATTACAGAAAAGTATGGCCTGTGGATGGAAAGCTTATGCATCTTTAAAAAACATATATATATATATATATATATATATATACGTATACATATATATATATATATATATATATATATATATATGGATTCACTTTAGAATCTCGAAATACTGAAATATCGAAATTCAGTATTTTGAGCCCATAAAGTGAAATCCTGAAAACAACAAAACCTCAGAAGTGCGAAATTCAAAACCTTACACACTGGATATTTTGAATTAGTGCTTCCATTTTTTTGCTGTGGTTGTGGATTCAGGTAAGTGTTTATTTGTTAAGGGTTTTGGGTAGGGGCTGTGGTGTGTGTTAGTGTGTTTTGTTGTGATGTGTGTGTGCGAGGAGAATGTAGCTTGTGTGGTGGTGTTTTGTGTGTGTTTGCATGTAGTGCGATCTCGGAGTTAGAATATTTAAGTAGGGGGGTGTGGGTGTGCAGCCCCCACATGGAGGGTGCAGGGGGGGGCTTCTCCCTCTGCTTTTATGTAGTAGAGAGCTTGTGTTTGTGTGTGGGGAAGAAGGTGTGTGTGTGTGTGTGTGTGTGTGTGTGTGTGTGTGTGTGTGTGTGTGTGTGTGTGGAGTAGAAGCGCTAATTGAAAATCTCCGGTGTCCGAGATTTTGAACTTCACACTTCTGAGTTTTCATTGTTTTCAGGTTTCGACTTTATAACCTCGAAATACTGAATTTTGATATTTCAGTATTTTGAGAATATAAAGTGAATCCATATATGTGTGTATATATATATATTTAAGTTGCACCAGGAAAGGGTATATGCCCTTTCCCCAATGATGTGTGACCTTGGAGGTGGTATATATAATTAGTAGGGGGTGTGGATGGTACAGGGGGCTTGACCCCCTGCAAAAACATTGAGTTTAGATGTGTTTTTTTACAATATTTTGTGTTTAGATAATTTTGACTGTCAATATTTTGAACAGTAGGTATTTGTGTTACAGTATTTTTGCTGTAATTATTTATATTATTGAAGCAATTGTTATAGACCTATATATATTCTGTGAGGATAAATCACATTTAATTCAGGAATGTGCAAAATTAACTTTTGGGTAGTGTGTGGAGTTTAGGCATTCCAGAAAAAAATGTAAACAATCTTGTAGGAAATGTGGAAGTAAAAGCAATTTTTGGTCTGATTGTCTATTAATTAATAAAGAAAGACAAAGTGAGAAGAATGAGAGGGAAGAACAAATTCTTATGCAAGAAAGGGTGGAAGAGAATGATGGAAGGATGGGGGTGTGAGAAACTGAAAGGTGAAAATATAGAAAAAGATGCATGAGATTAAGCCCAAAAACTAAGTAATGAAAAAGAAACATGTGGAGCTGGAAAACAGGTTTAAGGTATTATAAAAATAGAAGAAAAAGAGACAGATGACAGTTGTGTTTGAAAATAAAATGTGGAAGGTTCTATTGATGAAGGGCAGGGAGGAGAAAAAAAGAATCCACAAGACGGACTGAAAAATGTCAAAAAATGAAAATAGTAATATAAGTATAGCATCACTGAATGTGAACAGGATGAAGAGAAATCTTACAAAAATGATGGTGTTTAAACTGGATGAAAATCAGGCAGACGTAATTTGCTTGATATAAGATGTACAGATAAAAGGAAACAAGTAAAATCTGAGATGCTGTGAAAAAGAAAAGTGTGGATGATGGGTAGTGATACATGTTCAGGTATTGCAGTATTATTAGAAAATGAAGAGATTAAAATATTCAGTGTAGTGATGGTGGTGGCAGGAGAGTTTTAGTGTTTAATGTAAAAAAGGGGCAGGAGGTATTTAGAATAGTGGTATTGTATGTGTATACAAATGTAAATTAAAGAAAAATGTCTGCATAAATTCAAAGTTATGTAATAGTAAATAAGCGTATTGTAGTGGTGAGAGATTTTAATTGCAATTTAAAAAAGGAGAAAGGAAAAATATCACAAGATGTAAAAATGATGACAGAGATAGTAAATGACTGTAGGTTAAGAAATGGTAAAAGGCAGATAATATACTTGTAAAAGGGGTTACTTAAAATATAAATTATATATTGATTTCAGAAGATGGGAAAGAAATACAAGATGGGATTAGAGATGCAAAGTTTTCAGATCATACGGCCATATGGGGAATAATAGGAAAACATGAAAATATAATAAAAGGAAATGGTTAAAAAGACTGATGAGAAAAAAATGCAGGAATGGAATGTCTTAAAAAGAGGACAGTTGTGGGAAGATCACATGATCTTTCTATGGAAATGTGACAAAGTAATAGATGGTGTATAAATAAAAGTTTTCAAAACTCTACGTAAAAGAAAAGAGAGTAATAGAAGGTGACATAATGAATGAAATAAAGTTGTTACAGAATACTTGAAGAAAAGGATAATAAATATATAAAATAAATAAAAAAATGGAAAGAATGATATTTAGACAAAACATATGATTTGAAGGGGAGGAAGCAAGAAGTTTATGCATTGTTATGTAAGAAACTGAGATATAATGAGAGGAAAAAATAATGAAGGATGAAAAAGGAAAGTCAAAAATATAAAGACAAAATTATAGATACAGTTGAAAGGTATGTTTGGAAAATACATGAAGAAATTTAAGAGCAGTGTATAGAAAGTAAAGATGATTAAACAGCTGGTTGACATGTATCTAACACTGAACAATTCCCAGGGCTGGGGAATATGCCCTTGCCCCAATTTATGCAGTCTTATATAATTAGCAGGGGGAATATATTATGTGGTATCTTGCCCCCTGCAAAAAACAATGCTTTATTTATTTGCTTGTTTTTACTTGCATGCACCAAGGCTGTTTCTCAGTGTGTGCATTGATGCATAGTTGCTTGTAGACATAAAGACATTGATATTTACTGTGTCGACAATGGCTGTTCAATGTATATGAATACACCCATGTATCTCTCTCTCTCTCTCTCTCTCGATATATATATATATATATATATATATATATATATATATATATATATATATATATATATATCAAATACTTGCCACTTATATAAACCTGATTTTACATTAAAGTAGATTATTTAAGATGATATAAACGAGCACTATTTTTATATTCTTATATTATATTGCTTCACATCAAAAATAATCTGCTGTTAATAAACTTCTTATGTTGGTAGTTGAGAATCAGGGTTATATTTTTGATTAGTTAATGTTCATATTTGTATTGTACAGGAACACTACACAGTCTTGCCTCAATGTTGCTGTTACTATAAATACTATGTATGAGAGAGACAAGTTTATAACACAATCTGTTGTTAAGTTATAGAACTGTGTTCCACCGACCATTAAGCAGCCTCATAATATATCAGAATTTAAGTAAAGAGTAGCTATATGGGCATATCACAAGAAATATGTCCCAGACTTAAAACCTTTGAGTCTACATTCTTCTAAGGCCTCACGGCCAGAAGAAAGGTATATTTGAAACTTATGAACTTAAGAAATTACAGATGTTATTAATTCAGGAAGTGAAATGAAGAGGTCACAGACTTTTTATTCATTAATCAGGCTGACCCACTTGACACAATTGCCTTTTTGCAGGAGCAACATATGACAATTAGTCTAGTTAAGTCAGTTGTTTCACAGACATAGTGAATGAAAGTGAAAACTTGGACAATGAAACCAGGTTTGTAAGTTGAAGTTCATTAACTGGCAGCTAGCACAGAGGATTAAGACTTTGACCTGTTAACAAGCTGTTTCTTGTTTTACAGGGTTTGAGTCCTTTGGACTCCATTTGCCAAATAAGTGATTCTTAGCAAGTCACTTAAACTGATAGTGCTCTGGGGCAATTAAGAAATTGGTCTAGGCTACTCAGTGGTCTACATGCCTAATGCATAGTAACTATCCATGAAGAGTTCATAGACTTAACCCAAATAATAACACATTTCTGTTAAGTAGGCAATCTGTAAGGCCCACGGTCTTCATCAGAAGTCAGACAGGCAGTGGTTTCCACTGGATACTCCCCCAGGTTAGAAAAGGTGGCCATGCTACATAGTGATCCAAGCCCATGCCAGAACACAGGCCGCCTGTGGCAAAGTTGGACAACCTGCCCTGAGCATCAGGTCAGCTTACCTAGTTACTGAATCTTAGACATTTAACTGCTTTATATTACTATAAAAATCTGATATATAGCCTCCTAAGGGTATTACTCAACCCATGTTCACTAGCAGTCTCTATTGTATATTCTTAACAAAGGATTACACTGCACCTGAGCAGCTAGTTAACCTAACCTGTGCATAATCACTCTGCCTTGTATACAGAAACCAGCACCTACTACTGAAACAATGTTTTGTTGTTTGTAACTGTGCTGTGTTACTGTCAACAAAGTTGTAGAATCGAAATTAAGCTTAGCACTTTAAATATGTTTGCTCAGTTTTTGTGATTTGCATCTTTGCACCATTACGCTTGATATACACAGTAAGTCACAGAAATTGTTCCACTTGTATCAGCACATTACCCTACTGATGAATATACTAAATAAATAAAGAAATAAAGATGTCTCAATATACAAGCACTTTCATCTGCATGCAGCATGGTTGGTAACTGCTATCTGAACTATAAACATAGTACTTGACTGCATAACAGTGGAATATCTCTTTGACAGTCTTGGACTGTGGGTTCAAAAATAAGGAGTGATTCTATACCATGTTCTGTCAGTATACCCAGGGCCGGTGCTAGCATTCTGGGGGCCCCCAGCAAGGTTCAAGTTGGGAGGCCTACTCAGGAGAATATCAAGTGTGACCACATTGCCATCGCACCCCCTTCCCTGTCAAGCTCATCCAGCACCATTTAACCACTATAGTGTCACTACATTCAGATCATTAAGAATTGATGTGCCAAGGTAGACACTGGCATTTAGTATCAATGTTACATCATGACAAACCCCCGTGCCACATTAAGGTAGGCACTTAGTACCAATGTTACATTATGACAAATCCCTGTACCACAGCAGGGTAGCCACTCACAGGTGCACACACACTGACTGGAATTTAGTACCAATATTACATTACAATAAATCCCTGTACCGCAGCAATGTGCAACTCACAGGTGCATGTACACAATGTCATTTAGTACCAATGTTACATTATGACAACCCCCTGTACCACAGCAAGGTAGTGACTCACAGGTGCACACAGCAAGGTAGTGACTCACAGGTGCACACACTGACTGGCATTTAGTACCAATGTGACATTATGACAAACCCCTGTACCACAGCAAGGTAGCTACTCACAGGTGCACACACACTGACTGGCATTTAGTGCCAATGTTACATTATGACAAACCCCTGTATCACAGCAAGATGGTGACTCACAGGTGCATGGCCTGGTATTTAGTACCAATGTTAATTATGACAAACCCCTGTACCACAGCAAGGTAGTGACTCACAGGTACACACACTGACTGGCATTTAGTACCAATGTTACATTACAATAAATCCCTGTACCGCAGCAATGTGCGACTCACAGGTGCATGTACACAATGTCATTTAGTACCAATGTTACATTATGACAACCCCCTGTATCACAGCAAGGTAGTGACTCACAGGTGCACACAGCAAGGTAGCGACTCACAGGTGCACACACTGACTGGCATTTAGTACCAATGTGACATTATGAAACCCCTGTACCACAGCAAGGTTGCCACTCAGCTGCATACACACCAAATGGCATTTAGTATCAGTGTTACATTATGGACAAACCCCTGTACCACAGCAAGGCAGCAACTCACAGGTGCAGACACTGACTGCGTACTCAATTGCCCAGATTTTCACAGAATGTCCAGATGTGACTCATGTTTGTTCCTCACAATTTGTAGTTTTCTGGATTTTTTGTGGCAAATCATTGGTGACTGAATTCATTAAATGACAGGCATTTCAGTTTAACTTCATATCATTCAGAACATGCATGGTAACACCTTTTATTCTAGCAACCTTTTCAGTTTATAAGAGCAATATTTAAAATTTGCCCAGATCTTTGGGGCTGTAACCCCATTATCTGTGGCTTTGTCCAGATTTTGTGCCATGAGATTGAGAGCTACAACTGGAATTTAGTAGTAATGCTGTTACATTATGACAAGCCTCTGTACCACATCAAGGTAGCCAGTCCCACAGATGTACACAAAGACACCCACACTGACTCCCCACAAATACACCCACACTGACTGGCATTTAGTAGCAATGTTGTTACATTATGACAAGCCTCTGTACCACTGCAAGGTAGCCAGTCCCACAGAGGTACACAAAGACATCCACACTGACTCCCACACAAAGACACAAAGACTCCCACAGAAAGACACAAAGACTGCCACACAAAGACACATAGGCTGCCACACAAAGGCAAAGACACAAAGACTCCCACAAAGACAGAAAGACTCCCACAAAAAGACTCTCACGCAAAGACTGCCACACAAAGACACAAAGACTCCTACACAAAGTCACAAAGACTCCCTCACATAGGACAGAAGCACACTAAAACAGAGACTCTTGCACACAGGACAGACACCCACACATGATAAAGATTGCACTACAGCAAGACTGAACATTAACACCCACACAGACACAGGACAAAGGCACCCCCCACAGTACAGAGACAAGACCAGGACAAATCTACTGCAAGACTGAACATAAACCCACACAAGATTAAGTCAGCACTACCACAAAACAGAACTGAGACACCGCTCCCAAACACAATACAATGATAGCAATACGACAAGACAAACAAGCAGCTTTCGATAAACTGACATCACTCAAGTCAATTACTGACATGCAGACCAGTCACACTGCAGATGTACACAACACAGCTATGGGACACAGAAAAGACTAGACACAACATACAAGGGAAAGCCATGGGGATTACAGAGCCTGAGGCAGACTCAAATCCAAACAAACTCAAAAGAAAGCCATGAGGATTACTGAGACCGAGGCAGATGACTCAAACCCAAACAGAGAGCGCAATGGGGATTACTGAGCCTGAGGCAGACAGATTCAAACTAAAAGAAACACACAAAAGAGCCATGGGAATTACTGAGCCTGAGGCAGACTCAAACCCATGCACAAGATAGTAGTGAGTTTAGTGAGTCTGACACAGGCAGACTCAAACCCAGAGAGAAAAATGTAAGACCAAAGTGGCATTCATCTTCCATGTGCATTTACCTCTTCAGCTTCTGACTGCTGCCACTTGTCTGTTCTTCCTGTGCTTCTGTCCTATCCTCCCGATGAGTCCTGCCACTCCCAACTGTCCTAGCCTCCTGACGAGTCCTGCCACTCCCTGCTGCTTCCCACGAGTTCTGCCACTCCTGATGAGTCCTGCTGCTCCTAGTTGCCTTTGCCTAACATCCTGCTAGTTCCATCCTTATGGTCCTACCTGTTGGAGTAAGCAAAAAAAGTGAATACACAGCATACAAGCCACACTAATGAGCTACCTGAAATTTCCTGCCTGACAACATTATAAAAAATTACTGGAAAGTAAATACGAGCACATACCTAGAGTTTTACTGGGATCTTACGAATTTTCTTCTGGACAAAGTCTTCAATGAGGCTGCCATGTGATACTATTTATCCCACTTCATGCTCAACTGAGAGCACAGCTAAGCCTGAAAGTCTCTCCTGACTCATTGACGAAAGCAGATATGTCTTTATGAGTTTCAGCTTAGAAAAGCTGTGTTCTGCAATAGCCACTGTAATGGGTGCAGTCAAATAAATGCGCAGTGAAACATGAGTATTTATATATATGTCTTGCAAGTGGTTGCGAATGAGGAAATTTAACACAGTCAGTGCTGATGATTCATTATCAGTCATTCAAGAAAGACTTTTAAGTTTGTGTCCAAGGTCAGAGACATCAATGTTACAGTGGCCACTTATCCTGTCAGTCAGTTGTTCTTGTGGAGCAATATGTCTCCTGAAACATCACTCAAGATTTTAATATTTCATAAAAATCCAAAGGCCTTATCAAACTCTGAAAGCTGCTCAAACCGGTCAGTAAATGAACCCATTTACTTTCCTCTGCCTCTTTTCTTGAAATATCGTGCCAACATCCAGTTCTTCCACTATCTTGGAGGCTTCATCCATGGTATGTTGAAATCCTGTCTCTCTGTAATTCTTCAGCAGGTCCATAGTTGTTGCCAGCACTTTGACACATGTCAAAATATCAACAGATGGACTCTGCAGAACTTTGCTTGCACGCTTTACCTCTGTCAGCACATCATACCAAACCACTAAACATACAATGAACTGGTAAGACATAAGTCCTGAGCACAGTCCCCTTGCTTGTTGATATGTTACAGCATCATTTGTATATACTGCTTGACCTATCTCCTGTAATGTCTCAATGAATTCCTTCAACTGAAATCTTACTGCCTTGACAGAGTTTATCCTACATTCCCAGTGAGTCTCTGACAGTGGCTTCAAAGTAACATTTGTGTGATATTTCAAGAGCTGCCATTGGCTTGTTGATGCTGAACAGAGTACGTAAATTTTCTGCAGACATCCAAATAATAACACTGCCTGTAAAGATGAATGTGCTCCATCACTGACTATAAGATTTAAATTATGGCAAGCACACGGCACATAAAAAGCCCTTGAATTCATCTGTTTTATCCAGGCCTGCACTCCAGCTCATTTCCCCTTCATGTTGCGGCCATTGTCGTATCCTTGTCCTTGACGGTCATTAATGTCCAGCTGATGATTTTGAAGAGTCTGAAGAAGAGCTTCTGTTAAGTCCTGCCCCACTTGTATCATTCACAGGTACAAATCCCAGAAAATGTTCCTCAGCTGTGGCTGCAGTCCATGAAATAACCACATACCTAACTACTACAGTCATTTGCTCTTGACATCTGATGTCTGGTGTGCAATCAAGAATCACAGAAAAGTACCTAGTGTCCTTCACCTTCCCTACAATGGTCCTTAAAATAGCATTTGCAATCAGCTGGATAACTTAATTCTGTATGTCCTTCCCAAGATAGTGATCCATTACCTCTTTATTCCAAATACAACCCAAATGTTGCACTTGGCCTAAGAAATTGCCATTGCCATAGGTGTGCAGGGCATCACTTGTACCACAGGATGCCATGTTCCATTCCCCCAAGTATTGGACAATAGCATTAATGCATTCTAACACACCACACCATTGAGTTCGGAGCTCAGGACGTATGTCTTACCAGTTCATTGTATGTTTAGTGGTTTGGTATGATGTGCTGACAGAGGTAAAGTGTGCAAGCAAAGTTCTGCAGAGTCCATCTTTTGATATTTCGACAAATGTCTATCCCAACAGAGTGTAGCCTCCCTGACATCACAGATGCACAGGTGAGAGCTGCCCTCTCCAAAGCAAAAAACACAGCATCAATGGGACCGGACGGTGTCCCAGGCTGCATCTTACACAAGCTCCAAGAAGAACTGAACCCTCACATAAAGTCACTGTTCAATCTCAGCCTTACTCCAGGATATGTACACAAGGAATGGCGTACAGCAACAGTGGTCCCATTCCACAAAGGTGGTGCTACAATGGACCCCGGAAACTATCGCCCTATAAGCCTGACTAGCCTGGTCTGCAAAGCTATGGAGCGTATCATCGTGGAACTTATAAACAAAGACATTGGGAACCTCCAAACACTAGATCCTACCCAATTTGGCTTTGTTAAGGGCAGATTTTGCCTCTTGAACCTGGTTGACTTCTTTGAAACAGTCACCAAGGCCATAGATGAAGGGAAGGTAGTCCACACAGCCTACCTGGACCTCGCAAAAGCATTCGACACAATACCCCACTCGGGCATCATAAATAAGCTCACCAGCTTAAATATCAACCCCTGCGTCACAAGATGGGTTGCAAACTGGCTCAGGGATAGAACCCACATGGTCAGAATTGCAGGTGCCATGTCAGACTCTAAACCAGTTACAAGTGGCGTCCCACAGGGCTCAGTCCTGGGACCTCTCTTATTTGGTATATATTTCTCTGAGATACAGGCTAACATGGGAGGACTATGGCTGACCAAGTTTGCAGATGACTGCAAACTGGGTGCCATAATCGACTCGCTGACTGACACAAGCATCCTCCAAAAGGGTCTCACAGAGACAGATAACTGGTGCCAGAGCCATGGCCTAAAGCTAAATGCCAAAAAGTGCATAGTCATCCCCTTTGGGAAAAACAAAGTGCCCACAAATTACCACATAGGTGGTAATCCATTAAGTATGGAAGAAGTAATTAGGGATTTGGGGACCCAAGTAGATAGCAATCTCTCCTTTGACAATCACATTGCCAAAGTGGTTAGAAAGACCTTCTATATAGCCCACCTTATCACAAAAGGGTTCACATCTAGATCAAGAGAGGTCATTGTGCCCCTCTATTCATCACTCATCAGGCCCATAATTGAATACAATACCCCATTTGGGATGTACCTTACCTGACACCTGCAGCAACTGGAAAGACCCCAATAGTACCTCACCAAGAGGATCAAGGGACTCAAACAGATGCCCTACGCAGTTAGGCTAAAGAAACTCCAGCTCTACTCAGTTGCTTACCGCCTACTCAGAGGCGATCTGTGCCTGACGTATAAAGCCATGTCCAAACCAGAATTAATGGACATGCTCCACCTCAGGAAATCCAAATCCCTTAGAGCTACACGCTCCAGGGACTTAAACCTCAGCACAGAAATAAATAGGACATGCTGGAGGGACAGATTCATATCCCAGAGGCTCCCCTCACTCTGGAACAAAATCCCAATCCATGTTAGGCAGAGCCCCTCAATAACCCTCTTCAAGAGAAATCTTGACGAGTGGATGGGAGATCGTAGGTTTACCCCTGGGATCTCTTCTGTGTCCTTACTAGATAGAGGCACAGTAAACTAACCTTAAAAGGGCTATCTTCTGTGACCTACTATACAGAGGCACAGTCAACTAATCTAAAAGAGTGGCGAAAGCAAAACACTCTGGCTAGGCTTATAAATGCCCTAGGGCAAATAGCCTAGTATCAACCTATGAACCTATGAACCTATGAGTTATCTCCTTTTCATAACAAAAATAAACGCCAGCAACAAAAATCGGACTGTGAGAAGTAGTTTATTGAAGCATTAATAAACTACCAAAACACCAAGTAGGTCCCACACATACCGGTTTCGGCCCAGGTTCAAACCCAGCCTTCTTCAGTGTATACCAACAGAACCCATACAGAAAAATTTGGTGTTTAAATACAACATGCAATTCAATGATTGGTTGTATAGATCAATCAATCAAACTCATTAATATTAAACATAATAATATATCTAATATTGCAATAATAAATGCAAAAAACATATATATGAAAACAAATAATAATAATATAATGACATATCATGTGTAGAAAATTTTATGTTAAATCCATGTTTGTTATAATTATTATTGTATATTATAAATGTTCATTTAATCCTGGATTTAACAGAGCACCAAGTTTGGTGATCCACTTCTTTTCTTTTAGGTCAAGTTTAGTGTGCCAACCCCCTTTGTTGCTTCTATCACCAATAATTTTGTCAATAATGGTGAAACAAAATTGAGCTTTATTATGTATCAGTGTGTGTTTAAATAATGCATTAGATGTTCTTTTACATCTAATGTCACTCAAATGTTCTGATATCCGTAGCCTAACTGGTCGTGAAGTTTGCCCAACATAAAATGAATGACAGTTACAATGTGCCATATAAATGGCCCAATCCGTGTTACAATTGGCAAAAAATTTTATATCGAACACATTATGACTGTTTCTACTAGTAAACTCTTTTGTTTTTGTTATGAATTTGCAGTTAACACAATGACCACAAGGAAAACAGCCAATGAGTTTATCACCCAAAATGGTCGTTTGATATAAATTGGATAAAGAAGATTCAGAATGGTGTTTGTAATGATTAAAGTATCCTGCTAAATTTTTACCTTTTCGAAATGAAAACAAACATGTGTTTGGAACAATAGATTTGGTTTTAACATCTGATTCCAGTATATTCCAGTTTCCTTTAATGATGTTGATAAAGGTGTTGGTATTTCTACCATATGTGGTGGTAAAACGCAATGTACTTTTCGTGTTAGGTTTTTGTTTGTACGTTAATAAACTTGGTCTCTGTAACCCTGAGGCATGATTCAAAGCCATAGTAACAAAACCTGAATTATAACCCCTATTCTTAAACCTGGTACACAAATCTTGAGCATGATGACCAAAACTGACATTGTCAGAGCAATTCCTTCTCATTCTGATGAATTGAGATTTGGGAATGTTTTTTACAATGTGTTTTGGATGAAAGCTGGAAGCGTGGAGAATAGTGTTATATTCGGGAAATTTTCTATAGGTCTCAGTTTTTAAAGTATTATCAATATTTCTTGTGACCAAAACATCCAAAAAAGTTATTGATGCTAGATCATAATTGATGGTAAATTTTATTCCCCATTTATTATCATTCAAATATTCTACTTTTCAACCACTGCTTATCTCTTATCATCCATAGTCTGCCTACTCTTTATTCTATTGTCCAGTTCCTTCCACTTCAGCATGCATGCCATATGCTCCGGTGCTCAGTCATGGCTGTGTAAAACTTTAGACATCTCTCTCCATGCTCTATAACCAATTAACCTGAAAAGATGGTTAGAATGTCCAAACAATTTGCATGCAAAGCAAAACAATGCATCCTTTGAGACAGAATATGTCAGCCAAGTGTGTTTTTCTCTCTTCTCCATTAGACAGCACATGACAATAGTTCTCCGATGTAACTCTTCTTTTCTGCTCATTGACTGGGAACTGTGGCAACACCACTTGCACAGGTCCATGCTGAATGGCAGCTACCCTAAACTCATTCCTGATCAAGTCTGCCCAAGTTCCTAGATCCTCAAAAGATATACCTGACACTCCCTGCAAGTCACTGGCCACATCTGTCACTACGGAAGTATGGGCTTCTTCTGTATCAAAGTCTGGTGATCCAGACAACAGCTCTACAGTTGAATCTGCATTTGCTGGCATGCTTTCATCCATGGTAATGGCTGTAGGTCCACAGTATATAGCCTGTGGTATAGCCGCAAGAGAGTGGTCACTTTCTATTGGAAGGATACTGGACTCACAGTGGTCATACTGTAATGCAGAACCATTGTGTTGTCCTGAAAGCAGACTTTTTCCTGAATCTTCCCTCTCTGATGACTCACAGAAAAATGTCGTAATGGAACCCTGTCTGTTTGCATCCTCATTCCTCTGCTGCTGAAGCTTCCATTTTGCTGCTCCTGACAAGTAAGTACACTTCATCTCTAACTGGGAATGGAAGTAAAGCAGAATTACTACACATACAGACATTGGGTTCTTTTGTCATACTGTTAGTAAAAAGCACACTTCAGATACATGTTATATGACTTTCTTTGACCTACCCAGACTGCATAATGACAAACGTTAGCATTCCGAACACATTCTAAGGATGACATTACTACATTACACTGCAGGCAGAACTGAAGAGAAACAAGGACCAGTAGGCAAAAAAAAAAAAAAAAACTGCAGTGCTGCCATATAAACCAGAAAAATGAATTAGGTCCCAAAGTCACATTACTATGACTGCAGGCACAAAAGAATGAGCAACCTAATACTGAACGCTGTTCATAAACAAGCTATATAGTATGCAGTATTGTACCATAGACTGAAGAACTGCTGAGTAACAATAACCAGTATTGAAAAACTAATGTAGGCAACAGGTACAATTGAAGTGCATTACAAAATATATACTGCATAAAGACTTGCATTGACATCAGTCACTATTGCACCGCAGGCAGAAAGACTGAAGAATGACTAACCAGTAGGCACAAAAAGTAGTGAGAAAGGCCCAAGTTACAGTTTTATGTTAAATACCTAACACTAGAGATGAACTTGAGTGACTTTGCTACGCAGCGTTTCCCCTTTCATCCCCCCAAACATGTGAAGAGGCCCCAAACAACACAAAAGATTGATATTACAAGCTCTCTGGAACAGACTAAAGTCTAAATGAACTAATGACTAGGAAAGGCACAAGTTTAACGGGGAACACATCAAACTATGAGGCAAGAGAAATGTTACGGTGTAAAAAGAGACTACACATGCCCACTACCTCTCAATCTCTTAGCACACTTGAACAAACCAAAATCATTGGTTGAACAAAGAAGTAAAAGCATGGATTTGCTAGAAAGCATGATTTGTAAAGGATGTAGAAGTGACACACACATCAGGAGACATTCCCACTACCCCCCTTAGCACAACATCTGTGTACAAAAGCATAAAGCCAGGGAATGTACCATACATTACATGGAGTGTATGAAACATGAAGTCCATTTCTGCTAGTAGCCTCAGCCCTCCCCATTGTGCTATGCAATCATTGTGAGAGAGAACAGGCCAAAAACCAAAAATATCTGGACACATTCTCGCAGGCCCTATCAAACTCCTAAACTGTCAACATAATTCAGGCAACCAAAAATAACTGTAGAAGAAGGTGTATTATAGGTTAGAACTAGGCTAACTGCCCTTGTGAGCCATTTCAAGCCTAGCCAATTACCCCCCGTGAGATTCAAACCCTGCACCTTGTATTTGTAAAGTAAATACCTTAACCATTATGTCATCATAGTTTAAAGCATTACTACAGTCTTAGATAACAGAGCAGTGTTTGCAGTAGTATGCATTAAGATACCAGTACATTCTGCGGAAAACTCACTCCACTCCTCTTGTCCTCAGTCTAACATTAGTCAATATGCAGATGACTCTACAGTCATAACTATTGCTAATTCCCCCCTTAGAACTCCTAACAAATACCCAGACATCTTTCAACTCAGTAGAGACATGGCTCACTAATAATCACCTCATCCTCAACCCTAAGAAACAAAATTACTACTCTTTCTACCTAAATCTGCAAACCACATTAAACTTTCCTTCTCCATAAGGTCCCTAAACAATACTCCTATAGAAGTCAAAACTAGCACAAACCTCCTTGGCATTACCATTGACTACCAACTAAAATTCGATCTTCACATTAACAATTGTATAAAAAAAACACCAAAAGGTAGGACTACTGTACAGGAACAAGAAATTCCTAACTACTGAAACTAGGACTTCTCTTACCAACGCATACCTTCTACCATGCTTAACCTATTGTTCCCAAATACACACAAATCTGAACTCCTCCCTACTTACCCAATTAGAATCAACCTACCACAAAATAGCTAGATTTGCAGCTCAACAAACATATAAATCTCACCACTGTTGTTGTTGTGTCTTTCGGCTTATCCCGGTTAGGGGTCACCACAGCAGAACTCCGGTCTGCTAATATTTGGTAGTGGATTTTTACGTGCCGATTTACCAGCCCTGACACACAACCTTCAACTAAGGCACGCTCATTCACACATGCCTCCACACAGAAGATGCTCTAGCTGAGAATCGGACAGGATGTCTTGCTGTGAGGCGACAACGCTACCGCAGCACAATCTCACCACTGTCTCTCCCTAAAATACCTGAACTGACCCAAATTACCTCACCTGTTCCTATAATCTCATCTCCAAATCATACACTCCATCCTATAGCAGCCTGATTTCTGCCAAAGTCTATCTTCTCTCATCTCTCACTACTCCCCTACCAGACTTCTTCAAACCTCAGCCCAGGACCTACTAAAAATCCATAAACCCAAATCCAACACAGGGTACAATTTATATAGCTACCATCCCTCTGTTGCATGGAACAAACTCCCACTAGAAATAAGGACCCTGACTCACCCAAAACAATTTAAGTTAGAAACCAAAGACCAATTTAAAAAACACTGGTGCCGCCATTGTACTCACCCTTCCTGATTATTAACTACCTTATAGCACAGTCAAACTAACTTATTAAAACTTACATTAACTACTTCATCCTATGCTTCCTATGCAACCTCCACAGCTTCTTCTATACTCTGCTCCCTGAAATTCTTATGTAACCTTTTACATTTCTGCATACAAAACTTTATACTTACTCAACTCTCTTTTTAAACCAAAACATACAACTTATCCTACTTTGTTAACATTCTCCTTTTTGTTTATAGTGCTGTTTCAATCTGTCAACAATATACATGTATGTAGCTTACCTATTTTAACTACCAAAATTCTCTATTGCTATTTTTATTAAAATGTATCTGTATTGCTATTTTTATTGCATTGTATATTTTTGGAGCTTTTATCCCTGGGCCTCCGCTGAAAAAGGTTAATAGCCCAGCTGGACACTCCCAGTCAACAAATGTAAAATAAAATAAAAATAAATAAATAAATGATGATTCTTAATTCTAGTCTTAATCTTGTCTCTCAACAATTGCAGAAAAGTTTCACCATAATTGCATCCATTGGTTAATTTACTTGACTCAGTTATATACCTATCCACAGATTCAGTAAGCTTTCTGGTGTGAGACTCAAATCTTTACCTCTGAATGCTGTCACTAGATTTCAAGTTAAAATTATTTTAAATAAGTTTCCCAGCTACATTTAGGTTATATTTCGCTCAATTTCACATATCTTAGGAAGGTTTTCATTAAAATGCAGCTTTTAGAGCCATTAATGTTATACTGATTGAGTTCATTCTGTCTTCTTGTTTATGTTCAGTGACAAAAACTGTTCCCATACTGCTCCGTCATTCTACAATGTCCAGATTTGCAAAGTAAATGCAAAGTACCTACATTTCCCATTTTTTTTCTTTTATTTCCTCCTTCACTTCTTACAAATGTTAAATTTAAAGACCATCATTACCAAAATGCAGATGTTATATTCCAACATAAAAGTCCATCACAAAATGTTAACATTTGTATAAGTAATTCAAACTCCATAACAAGGCAGTATTACAATTTTCATGTCAATAACTCTACAACGTTGACGTTTCTGGAAGCTGGCAATAAGTAGCTTGATCTGGTAAGTAACTGCAAGGCATTCATGATGAAATCTTTACTCTTGAGTAATATATGCCAGAGGTCAAATCATAAGAATGCACTAAATAAAAATTAAATGATACTAGAGAAATTAAGCTGGCTTATAAATTGAAAAACTGATACTTTATTAAAACTATACAAGAGTAAATAACCTAATCAATATTAGGAAAAATAAAGCATCTGAATATAGTCAAGTTGTCTAATAGAAACAGTGTATACAACTCTTTTTTTTTATGAAATTGCATTTTGAAACCGATTCAGATGAGCTACTAGTATAGTAGAATGTCTTTATATACCAATTACTGTCCTCATTGTTGTAGTATACATACAGAAATCATGGGCATTTGAAAAGAAAATCCAGCTGATTCTGACAAATAAATAATTTCCTTTGCAGTGCTGACTGATCTGTTTTTGTCTAAATAATGTGTTTTATGAAACCATTATTTCAGGCAGCATCCTGTTTTGCTTATATTACACAAGGACACATGTTTCATGCATAATACTAATTTAAGATTCCCTTGGCTCTGTAGCATAATGGAGTAAAGTCCTGACTACAGCCAAGATTCTTTGAGATTGATTTGTGGCTCAGGTGCTGGAAAAGTCAGTTGAGGAAACTCAGAAAAGTTTGGAGAGTGCCTGGTACTGGCATGCCCATTCTTGGGGAAGGGAGGCATTGCAGTTTATTGCAATGTTAACATCTACTTAAGAGAGAGGTGCATGGCATACACTTTATGGACCAGGATGTTTGATTGCATCTGGTATACTACATTCACTCAGAAGCCTTCATGAGATACGGGCAGGAATGTGTACCCCCACAGAAGAAGAGACTGAAGGCCCTTGTATATGCATCCACAGAAGTCAGCTATCAGTGTAGGGGTTAAAAGTAAACAAGAGAAACCATGATAGTTGTCAGATCTCACCCCACTTGTGGAAATGATGTGCTAACTGATTACAGGAAGGCTGATGGGTGACAGGCAGCAGGAAAATAAAAAGAATGGCGATTTCTGTTATACATAAAGCTTCCCACGGTTACACAATGCGCCATACTGCACATAACTGGCCTGCATATCTGTTATACATAAAGCTGCCACAGTTACACAATGCACCACACTGCACATAACTGGCCTGCATAGTAGAATCAAATGGCTTGCAGCTATTTAGAGTATTAACTTTATCTATCCAACCTTCTCCCCAGTTCCTATTGTATTTCAGATAATCAGTAGTTGATCAAAGCGGCTCTAGTTTGTACTACTTTGTGAGTTGCTCTTTGTGTGTTGACTCAGAGTGTTTCTTTTAAATAAGTAGCACAACCAGTAAATCTACATTTGACTTAGATTATTTTATACAAGTGGCAACTCCAGTAAATCAGCTACTATCCTAAAAGGCGCAACTCACCCTTCAAACCGCATTAGTAAGCACCTGGAAATATGGAGTTGCAACTTCCTACTGTCTCTGTAGCCATCCTGGTTGAAATGAGCATGCTTTGACAATGTAGCAGTTGTCTCATGCTGATTGACAACAACCTATTACTTAAACAAGCAGACACGGTGTGTGAGAGATGTAGCTATACAATGTTATTGGAGACAAAACTCTCTCACAAAGCCCCAATATATAACAAGAAGATTGTCAGTAACACACAACACCATACCAAGCAAAGCACACACAGATCAAACGTACCTACATATGATGATGTTTTTAAAAGTAACCTACCTAAAGCACAAAAGCATCCATAATGTAACATAGGAAATATGTACCCTCAGCAAACTTATGAGCAAGCAACACAGGCAGAACCTCCCATGAAACATACATCTAAATGTCGCATTGACTTATTTCAAAAGCTCTATAAGGCAAACCTCCACATAGTCCGATATCCTAGTCATAGGTGACTCCATAGTGAGACACACAGATGCAGCACTAATCAAGTTGTGCAAAGAAAGAGTCACGGTCAGTTGCCTATCAGGTTTCAGGATTCCCCACATCATGCAAGTATCGAGTCCCTGCACCACAAGTACGCATGTGACACTGTCATTGTACTTGTGAGTATGAAGACACACCCTCAAAACTGATCTTATAGTTAGGGATCTGGCAACTTATATTGACAATTAACTTTCCTTGTATTACCATGTATCCAGTATTTGAAAGAAACACTGTTTTGTCACACAGCTTAGAGCTAAAGGTATGGCATCCAGGTCCATGGATGTAATCAGCCCACTGTACTCAGTACTCATTAGGCCAAGCACTGAGTATAATGTCTCTTTTGGTATGTACCCATCCAAACACTTGTCACAACCAGAATAACCACAGTGTTTTCTCACTAAAAAGATCAATGTCCTAAAACCTAAAAACTATTAAAACCATTTCCAAAACTTTTCCTTTTCTCAGTATCATACAGGCCACTGAAAGGCTACCTTTGCCTTGCAAACAATGATTCAGCAGACCCTATTCTTTCAAATTTAGTAATTATTCACAAGTCCAATGGTATCATAAACACCAGCTCAAGGAATCTCAATCTCTACTGAAAAATTAATAGAACATGCTGGACGGATAGGTATGTATTACTTTCATAGAACTGTTTCCCACACTGCATAAAGAAATGCACTTCTTACTCTACTGGAATGTAGTGTGGATGAACGGATGGGTAACCACAAATTTACTACTGGTTTAACACCACTATCCCTCATGGATAGGGTACACATGCAAAAATAACACACAATGGGAGTGGAAGGCTAGGGTTTCTTAATATTCTTAAGAGCCACACAGCTCAATAGTCTAGTAAGTACCTATGAATCTGTGAATATTTAAATAATATCACTAATTTAAGATCATTTTAATTTTCCTTGCCTGGGATTACTTGCTATATCTGCAACGTTTTCACATCTTCCTCTATACAGTTTTAATAAGGCCCAAGATCCTTTTTTGATATAAACTGAGAGCATGGTCTATCTGACTTGCCAGCAGTCATATAGTTTTCAAACTCAGATTCTTCGTCTTTCGGCTGCCCCCGTTAGGGGTCGCCACAGTGGATCAACTGTTTCCATTTCTTCCTGTCCTCTGCATCTTGCTCTGTCACACCAACCACCTGCATGTCCTCTCTCACCACATCCATAAACCTTATCTTAGGCCTTCCTCTTTTCCTGTTACCTGGCAGCTTCATCCTTAGCATCTTTTTCCCAATATACTCTGCATCCCTTCTCAGCACATGTCCAAATCAACATAATCGTGCCTCTCTGGCTTTGTCTCCAAACCTTCCAACCTGGGCTGACCCTCTAATATACTTATTCCTAATCCTGTCCATCCTCATCACACCTAGTGCAAATCTTAACATCTTCAACTCTGCCACGTCAAGCTCTGACTCCTGCCTTTTTGTCAATGCCACTGTCTCCAACCCATATAACATAGCTGGTCTCACTACCCTCCTGTAGACCTTCCCTTTTACTCTTACTGGTACTCGTCTGTCACAAATCACTCCTGACACTCTTCTCCACCCACTCCATCCTGCCTGTACTCTATTCTTCACCTCTCTTCCACAATCACCATTACTCTGAACCGCTGATCCCAAGTATTTAAACTCATCCACCTCCGCCACCTCTAGTCCCTGCATCTTCACCATTCTTCTATCCACCCTCTCATTCACACACATATATTCTGTCTTAGTCCTGCTGACCATCATTCCTCTTCTCTCTAGAGCATGTCTCCACCTCTCCAGGGTCTCCTCCACCTGTTCCCTACTCTCACTACAGATCACAATATCATCTGCAAACATCATGGTCCATGGGACTCCTGTCTGATCCCGTCTGTCAACCTGTCCATCACCATTGCAAATAAGAAAGGGCTCAGAGCTGATCCTTGATGTAATCCCACCTCCACCTTAAACGCATCTGTCACTCCCACCGCAGACCTCACTGCTGTCACACTACACTCGTACATATCCTGTACCACTCTTACATACTTCTCTGACACTCCCGACTTCCTCTTACAATACCAAAACTCCTCTCTAGGCACCCTGTCATATACTTTCTCTAAGTCCACAAAGACACAATGCAACTCCTTCTGACCTTTTCTGTACTTCTCCATCAACACTCTCAGAGCAAACATTGCATCTGTAGTGCTCTTTCCTGGTATGAAACCATACTGCTGATCACTAATCATCACCTCTCTTCTTAACCTAGCTTCCACTACTCTTTCCCATAACTTCATGCTGTGACTGATCAATTTAATCCCTCTGTAGTTACTACAGCTCTGCGCATCACTCTTATTCTTAAAAACCGGTACCAAAACACTTTTTCTCCATTCCTCAGGCATCCTCTCACTTTCCAAGATTTCATTAAACAATCTAGTTAAAAACTCCACTGCCATTTCACCTAAACACCTCCATGCTTCCACAGGTATGTTATCTGGACCAATAGCCTTTCCATTCTTCATCCTCTTCATAGCTATCCTTACTTCCTCCTTGCTAATCCTCTGCACTTCATGATTCACTATTCGCACATCATCCAACCTTCTCTCCCTCTCATTCTCTTCATTCATCAGCCCCTCAAAGTACTCTTTCCATCTGCTTGCATGTGAGTACGTTTCCCTCATTATCCTTTATCACCCTTACCTGCTGCACATCTTTACTAGCCCGATCCCTCTGTCTAGCCAATCGGTGGAGGTCCTTTTCTCCCTCCTTAGTGTCCAACCTTTCATACAACTTTTCATATGCCTTATCCTTTGCCTTCACCGCCTCTCTCTTTGCTATGCACCACATCTCCTTATACTCTTGTCTACTTTCTTCATCTCTCTGACAATCCCACTTCTTCTTTGCCAACCTCTTTCTCTGTATACTCTCCTGTACTTCTTCATTCCACCATCAGGTCTCCTTGTCCTCCTTCCTCTTTCCAGATGTCACATCAAGCACCTTTCTAGCCATCTCTCTTACTAGCTCTGCTGTAGTTACCCAGATATTCGATAACTCTTCACTGCCATCCAGTGCCTGCCTTAACTCTTCCCTTAACTCCACCTCACAACTACCCTTTTTCAATTTCCACCATTTGATCCTTGGTGCTGCCCTCACACTCATCCTCTTCTTCTTGATCACCAATGTCATCCTACAAACCACCGTCCTATGCTGCCTAACTACACTTTCCCCTGCCACCACTTTACAGTCTCCAATCTTCTTCAGACTGGATCTTCTACATAAAATATAATCCACTTGTGTGCATCTTCCTCCACTCTTATATGTCACCCTATGCTCCTCCCTCTTGTTAAAATACATATTCATCACAGCCATGTCCATCCTTTTCGCAAAATCCACTACCATCTGACCTTCTGCATTCCTTTGCTTAACACCATACCTACCCATCACTTCCTCATCCCCTCTGTTCCCTTCACCAATATGCCCATTAAAATCTGCTCTAATCACCAGTCTCTCACCCTTGGGTACAGTCATCACCACTTCATCCAACTCACTCCAAAATTTTTCTTTTTCATCCATCGCACACCCAACTTGTGGAGCATATGCACTAACAACATTCATCATTACACCATCAATTTCCAGATTCATAAACATCACTCTATCAGACACTCTCTTCACCTCCAAAACACTCTTGGCATACTGTTCCTTCATCATAACCCCTACCCCATTTCTCCTCCCATCCACACCATGATAAAACAATTTGAATCCGCCTCCGATACACCTAGCCTTGCTCCCCTTCCATCTGGTCTCTTGCACACACAATATACCAACCTTCCTTCAGTCCATCATATCAGCTAGCTCTCTCCCTATACCAGTCATACTGCCAATATTCAAAGTTCCAACCCTCATTATCACAGTCCTAGCCTTTACCTGCCTTCGGGCATGCCTTCCCCCACTTCTCCTCAAATTACTGCAGTCAAATCCTGGATTACAGAAAGAAGTTCATTAGCAATTTACAGATTTAATCTCAATCCAGGATGATTTCCCAAAACCAGTTAGTACAAATGCAGTTTTTGATTAAAATAAACTGCAATTACTGAAAATGTTGCATTGTTTCATTTCCAGGGATAGGGTGAGCTGTCAAAAGTTCTCCAACCCTGCTGTTAATGCAACCAAATCTAGCACCACTACTCATCAGGATAAATGGAAACTCTGCATTTTAGTGATGATGCAGAAGAAAGTATTTATAAATACTTTGGCCAAAAATGATAAATTGGCCAAATGATAACATAGTTAAGATACTCCACATTAACTCCCAACACTAGAGGCCAGTTAAGACACTCTACCTTAACTCTCAGTACTACACTGCTAGAACACATTTTCATTTTTAGACCATGCTGTCTACTAGCACAAAATAATCCATATAATATTTACTTAGGTTTATGGATTTATGTGCTTCAGGATTACTTGTCAATTTTTTAATGTAATTGCTGTTCCAATACATTGTAGAAGAGGCCAATGACATTTGTCAGGTGCACTTTTAACTGTACTTGGATAACCAGTATGCATCTGATATTCTGCATGTTCTAATGCTGCAGGAATAGCCAAAATGCCACATCTTTTATCCCGAACACTGAAACCATGCATAATACATATTAATCAAGGCAATTCTTCTCCCATTAAATTCAATAGTATTTTTTATCAGGCAACATGCAATATTGCTGCTTTTGCTGTTAGGAAAGAATGTTGAGTACGTTCCAGTTGCAAAATGAAACTTGAGAATAAATGATTTACAAAATCCTTTTTCTAAATCTTTTTTTCTAAAACCACCTTAGGCAGTGGTAGGATGTCTTGGTTTGCATATGTCAGAAAATTTGTTAAGTCTTAGATCAGTCTTCAAAGATATGAGTTCCTTCAGTGAATAACTTTTTTATTCCATGCAGCTCATTTAGATTCTAAATGAAGGATGATACTGCTCGGTCTTCAACTTCACCTCTCCTTTTCTGATGTTGCTGCCCCTGGAATAATTGTATTATTATACAGATCTGCCTACACCCAGTAGGCATCAAGCCCCTGTCACATTTTAAGCCATTTATTTCCCTAACCCCTAGTATCCTACTACATTGGAAGAGGATGGCCCAAACTATGGATAATGGCAGTTATTTATCAGGAGTTAGGAAATGCTTGGAAGTGCTTAACAGCTCTCCTGTTGGCCATAATGCATGGTGAAATTGTCACAATATTGGGTATTTCTGTGTATGTGTTTGACACCGCTGCATCTCTCCATTCATCCCCAACACATCCTTAGTTGAAAATTCACTTCTCCTAAACCAGATTGTTAAACTGACATCAGTTACTAACTTATAACTATCCCTAGATTGAACCATTTAGTATCCAGGTCTCTAACTTGACCTGTGTTAATTTGAGATTTAGTCAGGGCCAAAACCTGTGTCTTATGCAGTTAGCCTATTGAGTACGATTTATTTAGGTGGAATGGTGCTTTCTGTGTCAGAAAAACTTAGCAAAACCAATTCAGGGAATCTTGCATTATTAAATATTACTTTAGACAATCAGCATGCTTACATGTGATAACCGATTAAGGTCTACTTTGATCATTGGATGCTTTCAGCATCTTGTGCACTTGTTTAAAATGAATGAGATACCATCATTGTATCTTATAGAACAGTAGGAATTTAGATGGTGAAGAGGTCAGTGTGTTTACCTTACAGTGGAGTTTATTGGTATCCCAAAAAGTCTTTACACTAAGATAGAGCTTTCATAAAACCAACCTTAAGTGACTGTAGCATATTCTGATTTGTTTATGTCAGTGAATTTGTTAAGTCTTAGATCAGCCTTCAAAGATATGTGGTCCTTCGATGAATGACTTTTTTATTCCATGCAGCTCATGAAAATAATAGATTTCTTATCTTTTTTGCCCCAGGCTGCTCAAGGTTGTATTATGTTCTATTCAACTAGCCTGTTAAGGTAACTGATAATGGTTATTTGTAAAGCAACAGTGAAACATACACCCCCCCCCACACACACACACAATGAAGAAAAAAGGCACTTTTGCACAGAGTAAGCCCTCTATTCCTTTATACTCCAGTGATTCTAAATATACTAACCTAGTTGCTCAGGCATCAAAGTAAGAGAATAGTCCCTTACCCTTATGGTTCAACAATCTCACAATTGTTATTGCTGCAATAACAGTATTGAGGCAGACTTTTACTTCTGATATTCTGGCACATGCAACACAAATGCCATTAGACTATCCTAATGCTCCTTTGCTAACACTAGAAGCATTTTCTGTACTTTATGTAAAAGAAGACATTAAGGTCCTTACTTCCTTACCAAGTAGACAAGTTACAAAAGAAAGGTAAAGTAAATGCAGCAGTATGAAAAATAACTTGATACCGAGATGCATAAACGTCTCACATGTATGACATCATTATATCCTGGGTTATTATTTATATTTTGTCTTGCTGTTATGCTTAGCATACATTTTTATCATAGATTATTGGACGTGTAGAAAGACTAATAGCAATCAGTATCTTCTGCCTGTTTGAACAATTACCTTTTTATTCATCATGCTATTTGCCATATGACTGTTATTCACCACCTTGACCCACAACTGCTATGCTAAGCACAAGTCCAACAATATCATCAAGTTTGCTGATGGCACCACAGTCATGGGGCCCATTACAAAGGAGGATGAAAGGGCATACAGAGAGGAGGTGGCATCTCTGATCAGTTAATGCGAGGGGAACAACCTTGACCTGAATGTAAGCAAGAGTAAAGAGATTATCATCGACTTCAGGAAAGGAGAACAAACCACCGAGTGCTCAGGATCAATGGTGAGAGTGTGGAGAGGGTTAAGAATACGAAATTCCTGGGTGTACACATATGAGAGGATCTGTCATGGTCGGGAAACAGCTAATCAGGAAAGTACACCAACGCCTCCACTTTTTAAGAAAACTGAAAAAAGCTAAGCTTCCTCCTTATATTCCCTCCACTTTCTATAGAGGTGCAATAGAGAGCATCCCCACTTCACAGTGTGGTTTGGAAGTTGCACAAGTTACAGAATGGAAGGCACTACAGAGGGTGGTGAGGGTTGCAGATAAGGTAACAGGTTCAAGTCTTCCATTGATACATCTTTATTCTGCAAGAAGCATCCGAAAGACCACCAAAATAATACAGGACAACACTCATCCTGCGCATGGACTGTTTAAGCATCTGGCATCAGGCAGGAGATATCACAGCATCCGCTGCAGGACTATAAGATTCAGTAACAGTTTCTACACTACAGTGATTTGACTTCAGAACTTGGGCACTAGTCCCATGGGTCTGGGCACATAATAAGCAAATTTTTATTTATTTGTGTAATATATACTTACATATATTCCAAGTAAGTGCAATATTTATTTATTATATGTGCAGTCAGTATTATTTAACCCACTCAAGTGCAATATTAGATAAATAACTTGGGCATTGTTCAATCTGTAGTGTATTTGTATTACTTTAAATAGGGTAGTTAATTTAACTCAGGGGAGGATATTCTTTTCATATATGACTGTTGGTCACTGTTTTTGCTCTTTCTTGTATTTGGAGTAATGTTGTATTTGTCAGTTATGTTTATTCCTTTACTTCTATGTGTTGTTTCACTTTCCTTTGTTGTTGTTTTTCTTTCTGCTTTTCCCAGTTAGTGGCCGCCACAGCGGAACTCCGGTCCACTAATGATTGGCAGTAGATTTTTATGGTGCCGAGGTACCAGCCCGACACCCAACCTTCATCAAAGGCATGCCCATTCATGCATGTCTTTCGAACTCCACTCGACAGCGAGGGAGGACATGCAGACTCCACACACAAGGCGATCCAGCTGTGAATCGAACGGGATAACCTGTTTCACTTTCCTTTGTAATCTCAAGAACTGAGCTGATGCACCAAATTTTATTTAGGCTACATGTGTAGTTCTAAATGACAGTAAAGTTTACTTTGACTATGACTTTGACTTTTGACTTTGACTATTTGCTGTCAGTTTGTTAACCACATTTAGATTAAGACCAGCAAGAGTGTTAGAGTGTTTCAAAATTTAAGTGTTTTATTTTGTGGTTTCATTTTTTTATTTACCAATCAAAAATGTCTCATTGAGCTGGAGCTCATTTTAAGAAGAGACTGGGTGAGTAGAATTCTACATAATAATAATAATAATAATAATAATAATAATAATAATAATAACAACCACAAGAACATAGACAGTATGATCTGCAATATAGGGTAGCTTTATGAATGTCATAGCACAGTTTACAAAACAACTGGTATATTAATGTTATGACATGATAATCATGTAACACAAGAAGTCTTGACAGTCAGGAACCAATGCAGTGCAAGACAATCTAAGGAGGAAACAATTAATATGCACACAGTTCACTAGGGGTACGTCTCATAAACAAAACAACTGATGAATACTGACTGAAGTAATATTAAAAAAGCGATTGAAAAATATATCATTTAAAGATTTAAGAAATTAAACATTATTAATGAGGATATTCAGCACTGTTACTATAAGTTTTGGAGAATTTAAAAGCTGAGTCTTTGTCTTTAAATTCCAACCCTTTAGTTTATGGACTGAGTTTCAGTCATTAAATTCCAACACTTTAGTTTACGGGAAGGTGTTTGTTGTTTAAACTGTGAGGAACAGAAGAGTAGACCGAAGGACTAATGTCAGAGAGTTAGAATCTACATTATACCATGAATGACCATTAACATTCAAAAATGATGATTGATCAGCCCAACCAACATGCTCGTTGTAAATCCAGCATATACAAATAGAAAAAAGTCTGGACTCCCAGGCTTTTTTTCCATTACTATAAGCTTTAACTTTTTAAGATTTCTTCACCAAACAAAAAAAAAAAAATAATAAAAAAAATAATAATAATATTAATAAAATTAGAAATCGGGGCAGTCTGGAGATAAAAGAGTGACAGCACAGAGAAAATGTTAGGAAAATCAGGTATGTTATTCAAAACTGAAGAAACATACCTGATTTTCCTTGTATGTTCTGCATCTTGTCTCTCTCGTACCTCCAATGTGTCTGAATTTCAACCCCCCCAAAAAAAAAGGATCAATGGAGATCTTCCTTTCTCCTTTGCTTCCTTTCCAAGGCACTGATGTACTGCGTAAGCATGGGAAGGTAAGTCCCATACGCATGTGCAGTACATCAAAAAAGCAACAGGATATCCAATAAAAGCAGAAGAACACCACAAAGTCATCATATAAAGACATTATTTAAGAAAAGTACATATTTCTTTATCTTAAGTAATGTCACTAAATAATGACAGACATTTGAGTTTCAAACTTCATATCTTTCAGAACATGCATGCTAACACAAAACCTGTTATTCTTGCAACTTTCCACACTTATAAGAAGCATATTTAAATCTTTCCCTATTTTTCAGCCATTGTGCTCGTATTATCTTTGGCTTTGTCCAGATTTCTCGTGCTAAGAGGTTGAGAGGTATGCTTCAAAGCTCAAGTACAACTCATAAGCAATCAACAGAACAAAACATAAATCCAATCCAGCTGACTTCAAGCATCATGCACAAACATGTACGCATTAACAAGCCATTAAATATCATCATGGAAAAGTCTTAGATTATGAACATCACTCACAGTAAATATTTTTTTGTAAGGGGGATGTGCTCTATCCTACAACTCCAGCCACCCTACTGAATTACTCTTAGTCAGAGTTTACATAGCCTGAGTGACATAGGAATAGTCAGTTTTCAATGACAAATTATGAAAACTGAGTATTGTTTGCTGTGTGGCCATGAAGCCACAGAACAATTAAATAATTGAAGTACCACCGGCTGTTTCAACATTGTTTAGAGAGGTTAAGTTGGTACAGTAGTATGTGAAATTTTGGGCTGCATTAGAAAACATGCAATAATGATTTGGACTTTTGCAGCCATATTGCTACATAGGATTATATTTTTTGTGTATAGACTGGATTCACAAAAAGAAAGTATAGGATTATGAAGTTTGCAGCTTGCATATTTGCATTGTGTGTGAAAAGAATCTACTGTATTCACAGTGTGTTTCCAAAATAAGTTTACTATCATATGAGGGTATGTGCATGTGTGTCTCTGAGTGTGTGTCTCTCTCTATCTATCTGTAACTATGTATCTGTCTGTATACACACATACATACATACACACACACACACACACACACACACACACACACACACACACACACGCATGCAAGCACACACACACACACACACACACACACACACACACACACACACACACACACACATAATTTTTTTATTCATTTTTTGATATACGTATTGTTTCTGTTAACATATAAATAAGATGAGTTTGAGGGTGGGGGATTTACTGTTCTGATGCAAAAGAAAATGAATTTTACTTTAATTACATTTAGCAGGACACTTGATTCCTTGGACCAAGCCTGTAGGGAGTCAAAACTATATACTAGATTTTGCTACACTGTAGTACTATCAGTACCTATGATGAGTGTATTTTTTGTTGTGAAGTGCCATTGTCTGAGAAATATTTTGATAAAGATTGTGCAGAACTATGAAAACAAGCAGTGGTCTAATTAATTTTTAGTATGCTCATTTTAGAAATGGATTAAGATGGGATATATGGTCAACTTATCTGACTAGGGCATATTACACACATTGGAGAAAGCAAACCTATAGGTTTGTATTTGTTAGATCATCAGATGGGTCTTGTTTATATTTATTTATTTATTTATTCATTTATTGACATTTGATTATTGGGAAGGTCCAACTGTGTAGAAGCCCATTTTCATCAGAGGTTCAGGGAGAAAAGTTCCAAATTATAACAAACCATTTTCAAAACAATAATTTTACAATCTTCAAATATAAAGCAAAGACATCTTAAATGATTATAACAAATTAGGCATAATATAAAAACATTGGTTAAGAATCAATGCATGGTATATGACAATCATTTAATATTTAGAGTAATCTTAGACAGTTTGCAGAGATATTAAAAGTAAATGAATCTAATACAAATAGGAATTGCAATATGAAATGAGGAAAAACTGCATTTCTAGCCAGTTGAGACTTTTCAGTGCTATACAGCGGCTGTTTCTGAAGTATGTGCTGCAAGTTTAGCAACTTTGTTATAGCATTGTTCAAGTTTTAGTTTTTGTGAAGCCTGGAGGTTGCTAAGAATGGGAGCGCCATAAAGAAGAGTGAGGAGGAGATAAGTAGTTGGGTTGGTGAAAGCTTTTTGGCTCTGTAAAGCATCCCTAGTTTTTGATGAGTTTTTCTTATGCAGTTTTGTATATAAGGTCAAATGTAAGGTTATCATCCAGTATCAGCCCTAATAACGTTACCATGAGAAGTGACTTCAGTGGTTGTATTATTAAAAGAGAGGACTTTAAATTTTATTATTCATAACAGGCTATTGGGGGAAAAGGTAGTTTTTTAGTCTTTTTTGGGTTGAGCATGAGTTGGAGTTACAAAGCCATCTTCCTCAGTAGTTTTTTAGAAGTGTACTATATTGTCAGATGTACAAATGAGAGTGGAATCATTTGTGTATTGTACTAGGGTGGCCTGCTGTGTGGAAGTATAGAGGGTGTTAGTGAAAATGTTAAAGAGGAAGGGACCAAGCATAGAGTCTTGTGGTACACTGTTGGTAACTGGGAGGTAAGGAGAGAACATGGAGTGCTATTTTACTGATACATATTGGACAGGTAGCTTTTGAACCACAGAAGGGTGGGCTGAGAGAGACCTAGTGAGGACATTTAAAGTAGAAGTATGCTGTGACAAACTGTGTAGAAGCCTTTAGACAAGCCTAGAAATAAGAAGAAGACTAGTTTGCCATTATCACTAGCTATACTGACAACATTTATATAGGTTAGAAGTGCAGTGTTATTACTATGGGAAAGATGGAAGCCATGTTGTATAGGGGTAGGAGTTCTTCCTGCAGGAGATAGTTTAGCAATTGTTTTTGAATACATTTTTCAAGTATTTTGGTGAGGAAAGATAAGATTGCTATAGGTCTAAAGTTATTAATGTTTGTTTAATTTCCTCCTTTGTGCAGAGGAATAATGTCTGACTTTCTCCAGAGAGAGAAGGAACATGGAATTCCTGGACTGAGCTATTTATAACGCTTGAGACAGGATAGGGAATGCTATTCTATTGGATGATATTTTTAGGTACTCATTTGGAAGGTCATCAGCTGAAGAAGACCTCAGCTTAAGTTTGTTTAAGAGTAGTTTTACATAGAATGTGGCGATAGGTTTGAAGGTGAAAGTGGATCCGGTAATATGTAGCTGTTGGGCAGGGATGATAACTAGGGCTGGGAGTTTGGCTGTTGTTCGGTTACAGAACTATGTGGGAAAGAATTATCTTTGTGTTCATTGTAATAGGTAGGGCCAGGCTTAGGGTGTATTTCTCTTCCTAGGATTTTAGTATATTGGAGAATTATGCATACTTGCTTTTTGGAGAGGATTCTTGCAATTAATTTTGTTTTGGTTTGGGTTGAAGTGTAATTAATCATCCTATATTTGGAATAAAGGTGGGGGGCATTATTAAATAGTTTTGATGCAATGTGTAGAGAGTGTAAAGAGGAAGTATAGATCCATGGTTGGGACAGAGTGGGAGAGATGTGATATATTACTGAGGCATGATAGGATGAAAGTTGGCACAATAGGAGGGGAAGAATAGAGGATAAGCTGGAGTAGCATAATTAAGTACAGGAAACTGTATTTTACGGATGTCAGGTGGCGGGGAAGTAGCAATGAAGAAGGAAACGGGAAGTTGCAGGACAGCAGGAAATTCAGTGATGGTGGATTCTGACAGCTGGAAGAGGAGAGGTAAGGATAGAAAATTTTTTATAAAAGAGGAGAGGTGGGTTGTCCTGGTATCTTTTCTGGAACATAAGGAATCAAGGGGTATTAAAGGCCAGACTATAATAATGTAGTCAAAATAAGAAGAAATGAGGGTTTATTTGGGAAACAAAAAAGATACAATGTGGAATAGATGCGTACTATTAGGGATGGTTGTGATCATAAATGGATATAGTGCAAAGCAGTATGGGAAGGAGAAAGATAGTTGGGAATGGGGCTAAAAGTTAAATAGAGAGAGCGAAGTAGAAAATAAGGAACAGAAGTGTATGTATAGAAGTAGTAAGGACATTTGGAGAGGATTTTAAAATGAGTCACAAGTGAAATGTGTATGCAGGAAGTACAATATTAGAGTAAGAGGGAGGGTCATGATAAATATGCTTACATTAATCACTTGACAACATTTTCAGTAAACTTTTAGGTGTAGGGTCTTGTGGCAGAGCTCCTGCAATATTGAGGTCAGATAAAGTAACACCAGGCTCTGAAATGAAAGAAAGACTAAAGAAATTCTATTAAGCTGTAAAAGTTTTAGCAGGAAGTATACTTTACAGAGAACCACAGTATAAATATACAACTATATCAAGAAAATTATCAGAACATGACACTACGCTGATAAGTACAAGATAACACCATCACTTAGAAAACATTATACCTGTACATCAAAACAATGTAATATATATGCATATATATATATATATATATATATATATATATATATATATATATATATATATATATAGAGCTACTTCAGTAGATCAAACTTTTACAAGTTCGAACCACATATGGCCGGGACCATATGTTCGAACTCGAAAAAGGTTCGAACACTGAAATAAAAACACATAAAACAAAAAAACACATAGCTGGTCTCACTACCCTCTTGTAGACCTTCCCTTTCACTCTTATTGGTACTCGTTTGTCACAAATAACACTCTTCTCCACCCACTCCATCCTGCCTATACTCTCTTCTTCACCTCTCTTCCACACTCACCATTACTCTGAACTGTTTATCCCAAGTACTTAAACTCATCCACCTTCCCCACCTCTACTGCCTGCATCCTCACCATTCCTCCATCCTCCCTCTCATTCACACACATATATTCTGTCTTAGCCCTGCTGACCTTCATTCCTCTTCTCTCTAGAACATATCTCCACCTCTCCAGGGTTTCCTCCACCTGTTCCGTACTCTCACTACAGATCACAATGTCATCTACAAACATCATAGTCCACGGGGACTCCTGTCTGATCTCGTCTGTCAACCTGTCCATCACCATTGCAAATAAGAAAGGGCTCAGAGATGATCCTTGATGTAATCCCACCTCCACCTTAAAGCATATGTCACTCCCACTGCAGACCTCACCGCTGTCACACTACCCTCGTACATATCCTGTACCACTATTATATACTTCTCTGACACTCCCGACTTCCTCATACAATACCACAACTTCTCTCTAGGCACCATGTTATATGCTTTCTCGAAATCGACAAAGACACAAAGACTCTGAGATCGCACTACATTGAGGAAATGGGAAATCTTCCCTTTCCGCTCTGTACGGAGATCTCCATTCAGTCCGATCGAACCTTTGCAACTTCAAACATATGGTCTCGACCATATGTGGTTTGAACTTGTAAACGTTTGATCGACTGAAGGGGACCCATATATATATATGTGTGTGTGTGTGTGTGTGTGTGTGTGTGTGTGTGTGTGTGTGTGTGTGTGTATATATATATATATATATAGATATATATATATAGATATATATATATATATATATATATATGTATATCTATGTATATATATGTATATGTATATATATATATATATATATATATATATATATATATATATATATATATATATATACCAGAACACCTGCAACTCACATTACATACATATCTGCTACATGGAAACATGCTCAGCATACATAAAGCATATCCAATCTAAATGAAAGTGTTACAAATATAGCGCACTACTATTTATTTATTTATTTAATTAATTTATTTATTTGACATTTGTTGACCGGGATAGTCCGACTGAGTTAAAGCCCTTTTTCAGTGGAGGACTTGGGAGAAAAGATCCACAGTATAACTAAGCAAGAAAAATTGCACAATTCAAGTAAAATACAATAAAATATAAATAAAATAAAATAATTAAGCAAATGTCCATTACAATCATTGCAGTACAAGTAAGAATAATCAGCAAAAAATACATTTACATTATGTAGTATATTTAGAATCGGGTTATAACAAAAGCTGGTAAAAACACATAAGGATCGCCCTCTTCAGTGGACAGCTGCACAATTCAGTGCAGTTTGTTTATTAAGCTACGGTAGGTATAGAAATTTAATATAAAAACAAATTGCAATTAGGATGCAGGTAGCACGTTTCCAGGACTAGGTAGTGAGGGAGCAAAGGGACTAGCAGGTGACTGTCCTGTCGTAATAAGGAGGCTGGTTTTGATAAGGTAGTTAGAGGAAAGGGAGGCTTAGGAAAGGAAAGTGATGGAGTAATGGAGAAGAAAGGAATTGGTTCAAGTGGGATGATTGCAGTGACAGGTCCAGGTGCTGTTTAAGTAGCTTGAGAATTTTCGTGAATTCATGGACATGGGTAATATTTCTGATGGTCATGGGAAGCTGGCTCCATGAAAGAGTGGGAAAAAAGCGTAGAGATTCTGTCCAATAGATTTTTTAGGTTTATGAATCTGTAAGAGACAATGATCAGAGCTTCTGAGGGATCGGGGGGGGTTATAGAGGAAGACAAGTGAGGAGATGTTAGGGCAGGTGGAGGGCTTGTGGGGAGTGATCAGGTTTTCTTGAGTGAGATAAGCCAAGATTTGTTGATGAACACAGTGCTTGAGAATTTTAGAGAGGAAAGTATGGCAATAGGTCAATAATTGGAGAGCTCTATGGAAATTCCACCTTTGTGGATAGGCATGGTATGGAATTTTTTCCAGAGAGCAGGGACAGTGGATTCACTGATTGAGTGATTTATGAGGATGGAGATAGGATATGCTATGGCATTAGCACCAGCCTTTCGAAGGAGAGATGGCAAGTTATCAGCTGATGGGGAGCATAGTTTAAGTACAAGAAGAAGACTTTTAATCTTGCTGGTTGGAATGAGATTTAGTCAGAATGGGCAGTTTTTTAGTAGGGGGAGGTAGGAGGTGAATGTTTGATTGGGTTGGAAATCTGCATAAGTTTGCTGATGGTATCTATGATGTATGAATTGAAAATGGTTGGAGTTTCTTGGAGTGTGTTATTGGGGAAGGGGTTAGGAGATGAGAGATTCTCTGAGTAGAGAATTTGGTTAATAATAGTCCAAAATTTTGGGGGGTTTCTGGGTTCTGTAGCTTGGGGTGTGTGGTTGAAGTTCTTTTTATGAATGTTTATGTGTTTTTTGTTCAGATTTCAGAGTTCCCTGTATTTTTGTAGTCTGTAAGAGATTTGGTCTTAGTCCACAGTTTCCAGACAGAATCTCTGTTTAGGATAACAGACCAAATAGAGTTGGTGAGCCATGGAGAACACGGAGATTTGGCTCTGACAGTTCTGGGAAAGCAAAGGAGTTCAGTGTGTTTGGGAAGATGGAGCTGTATTGATTAACAGCTTCAACAAGATGTCAGAATGAAAGGAAGAACCAATCAATTGCAGTGAGACAGCTATTTAATATATCAGGGTTGAAGTTGGTTAGCACTCAGAATTCTTTAAATTTATAAGATCTAGAGAGGTGTGAAAAGAATATTTGGACGCATATAGAGGAGTGGTCACTAACTGAGTCTGGTAGGGATTCAGGGTGGTGATAGAGGCTAGAATTGGAGACAAGAATCCAGTCAAGGATAGAACTGGTATTTGTAGGTTTAGAAAGAAAAGTGGGCGAAGAGATAAGTTGGGTGTAGCCATATAGATTTAGGTTGGTGGTAGGGGAGTTAGAGATGAGGGGAAACCAACTGATGTTAACATTGTCTAGTATTATATAGTTTCATTAGGTATATTGTCAGACATCCAATGAAGAATCTGTTCTAATAAGGGTATGTTTTATCCCGAGGGTATGTACATTGCAGATGTAGGACCGTAGCAGAAAATTGCTTAGGAAAAAGTCAATCAGTAAACTATGATTTTTTTATGTAATTTTACTAATGAGTTAGTTGTTGACTGCAAGTTTAAATAACAGCCCTACCCTGTAGTTTTATTATTTAAAAAGTACACTCATTAATTTAGAGGTTAAGAGAGATAGCCATCTAGAAAAGTTAGAGGGGAGACCTTACAGCCAGGAGAGTTGGGGATGTGAGGGTCATACAGAGTGGGATAAGTAGGAGAACTGGTATATTAGTGAGAAAAAGCAGACTATTACAGCTGAGTGTATACAGCAAGAAATAAATAGTAAATCTGGTGAAAGGTGAGAAAGTGACAGATGATAGATGGGGAGGGTGGAGTGCATTTCAGTGATGTGCAGCTGGTACTAGTGTGGGTTTTACAGCAACTGTTTGTTGCTTTCAGTAAAAAATAGTTAGAATTAGTACAAAGGCTTTTTTCCGTATAATATAATATAATATAATATAATATAATATAATATAATATAATGTAATATAATATAATTTTGTCCATATAATATAAAAACAACTGCAGCCTTCCATAGCTAGGCTACTGTCTGTTCAGAAATGATTCAGTTTATTAGCCTTGTTACTGGTGTTATTAAATTTGCTGCAGTTATATAGGCATTAGAAGGTCATTTGTGAGGAGGATTCATCTGACTTTATGTACTGCTGAAGTCTGCAGATAGTATTTTTATAGAAACTACTTGCTTAGAACCAGACTCCCAACAAACTGCCTCAAAGAGACCTAAATAGTGTTATAAGTTTCTGTCACTTCACATATTCCTATTTAAAACCCATGTAGCAGATCCAGATACTGTGTTCCTGAAATCTGTCAAGGAGCTAGACTGCCTCCCGGTCACAAAACACTTTGTAATGATAAAGAGAGCAGATTGCTGGGCAGATATAGGAAAAAGGTTCATCCTTCCAGAACTCTGGCCTTCATGGCTTTCATGGCAATCACTTACCAAATGCACAATCTTAAGTACTAAGAACATGTCCATAAAAACATCATAAAAGTGTTTCAGGAATGTAGGGGCACAACTAGGAGAGCTACCTTGTTCTCTCAAGTCCAAACTTCATTTCAGTTTAGACAACATGCTATAGCATGTAGATATGATGCTACAATGAGGTCAGTCCTTTGGAGATATTCTTAGATGGCCACACAGGCCCTATCCATAGATATAATAGTAACACTGCACAATGCTGCCCTACATAGAGGTCTATTCTTTGGGACCCTAGGCATACAATATATTCAAGAAGATGATAAGGGAACACTATGCACTCTGTACAGATTACATCCTCTCCTATCTATATGCAATAGGAATTACATTTTGAAACAGAGACCCATATTCTGGAGGCATGGAAAAAGAAAACACCCAAAACTTAGAAAGACCAAAGAAAGAAATTGGTAGTAGGAAAACAGCGAGGGGACAGGAGTCAAGAATCATTCTTCTAGCAGTAGGGATCAGCTGTGACTACACATACTCCAGACCAAAATCCAAAAATTGCATCCAAGCCCCCTCATCTACCTTCTCTTCCCTATCTTGCCAGATTATAGAGTAGAAGGCATGTATGGGTGCACTCTACGGACATACAGTATAAATGGTTTCTCGATATTATAGCCAGGGATACAAACTCCATTTCCTGTCAAAACTTCATTAGATTGGGATTTACAGTGTCCCAAAGATCACAAATATCTGGCAAAACCTCTCTGTGTAGACATTTTAGTCCAAGGGACCACTAAAAAAGTACATCAAGGTCAAGAAGTTAAGTGATTTTGTTCCTAATGTTTGGGCCAGTAAAAAACTAAACATTTCTTGAAGGAGACAAAAGTAAATATGTTATTTCTGTTCTCCAGAGTGTCTTCAAAAGAAAGGAATGCAGGAAAAAGTGGGAGATAGAAAAGGTGGACAAGGCTAAGAAGAAATACCCGTTGAAGACCAAAAAGTCTAAGAGAACAGTTGCAATAACCAAAATCAAGGCATCAGAGACACTCTGTAAGCTTTTGGAATGTGGCTCAGTAAGTGGCAGAAACAAATTCTATCAGGTTGCAAAGCAAGGACAGAAAGATAAAGAAGATAGTCATTAGACACCTTCATAAGGGATGCCAGTAGCAACCTGTTAATCAGTCCACATGACATCAAATGCAGATGGAAGGAGTGCTTCTAGCAACGTCTGGATGAAGAAAACCCCATAGAAGACTTACTGCTTCAGACGCAGCCTACAATGAAAGCAGTAGAGGTGCTCACCTTAGGAAACATAAGAAGAGCAGTAAGGAAAGCAGCAGGCTCAGCTCACGCCACACTAGATCTGTTCAAGATGTTGGGAGAGTTTAGGGAGAAATGGCTCCTGAGGGCACCCGTAGCAGTGTGGATTGAAAGGCATATCTCATATGCCTGGACAGTAGGCATACTAATGCCAATGTACAAGAACAAAGAAGACATTCAGAACTGTGGGCAGTATTGATGTATCAAAGTCCTGCCATACTACATGAAGATACCGCATAGGGTAATTGATGAATTAATATGCAGAATAGTAGAAAGTAAGATGGGAGATGAGCAGTTTGAATTCAGATCAGGATGCAGCACAATCATCCTGGTGTTTGCAGTGCGACACATAGTTAAGAAGAAAGTAGAAATGAGGAAACAAACCAACTAGGCATTCCTAGATATGGAAAATGCATATGAAAAGGTCCCCAAAAAGTTGATTTAGGCAGTTCTGTAGTGGTTCAAAGCCCCAGAAACATTGGCAGAATTAGTGCAGTCTATGTACAAGAATCCAATGATACAACTGCACTGGGTGTGCATCAGGGGTCAGCTCCTAGCTCTCTGTTGTTCATACTGGGGACGGACTACAATAGTAAATAGGTTGGAAGGAAGAGAGCAACAAAGTTGCTGTGTGCATAAAATGTGGCATTACAGGCAGACACTGAATAAGAACTACAGCAAAGAATTGAGTAGTGAAGTGCAAAACTGAAGGCACATGGAATAAAACTGAGTACAGATGAGATAGTTTTAATAACAGCAAATATGGGAAATCAGAAGAAGCTGAGGACTTGAGATAGAAGGGAAAATAACAGAACAGATTAACAGCTTAAACTTCCTGGGCGGGGTAGTTGAGGAGAAAAGAAGTCTGAATGAGAAGGTCAAAGCTAAAATTAGTGGGGTTGCAGCCAGCTGGCACAGAGGGTCAGGGTTAGTGTATGACAAAAGAATGCCAAAGAAGCTGAAAAATAAGGTGTACAAAACAGTGATGCAACCAGTACTATTGTATGGTACAAAACCTTGAGCAGTAAATGGAAAGCAGTCTAGGAGGTGACAGGTGAAGAAAATGAAGTGCCTAAGATGGATGATAGCATGCACACTATGGGACAAACAAAGAATTAATGATATCAGAGCAGAGGCCCAAGTCAGCCCAATTGCAGGGAAGGTCAAGGAAAACAGATTACAGTGGATTGAGCACATACGAAGGAAAGCAGATGACTATCTGGTGAAGATCATTTGGAACAGACAGGAAGAAGGCAAGTTGTAACGAGGGCATCCAGCAAAGAGATGGCTTGATTGTGTAAGAGAAGACGTGAAATTCAAGCATGACTGTTGAAGAAGGTAGGAGATTGACACTGAATTGAGACAGACTGAGACAGTTGATGCGACATCCAACCCCCTGTAGAAAATGGGAAAAAGGGGGTTTATGATGATGATGATGATCTTTATAGTGCAGGCATTGCTTCCCATGCTAAGCCCTCTTGCATTTCAGGTAACTCTAGGCCTCAAAAATGCCTGTCTTCAGATCCCACTATACAAATGAGACAGGCAGTATCTCAGGTATGTGGCTGGGGAATTACTCTCTCAGTTTATACCTTGCTCTTTTGTTTAGCTACACTGCAAAGGAGCCTACCATATGTCTGGCACCTGATATGACACACTGAAGAACAAAGCACATTGACATTTAATCTTACCAGGCCAAGTAACTCATCCAGGCCCAAATCTTTAGCAGTGATGCAATGACCACACGAATACAGTCTTGATATAGAGTGTAGTTTACCTTTAATCTGCAAAAGTCAAATCTAGGTGGCAGCCAAAAGACAAAATTCCAAGGCGTTTCTCTGGATACAAGACCTGCAGGATTCTTATGTCACTGGACAAAGTGGTATCCATGATTATGTTCTTCCATGATAACCAATGATAAGTGGGCTAGCAGATAGGTCCTCAACATTTTAGGTCACACAGCATTAACCTGCAAGGCCAGTCTGCAAGGCCATGGAATGTATCATCATGGAACTCATAAACAAAGACATTGGAAAACTCCAAACTCTGGACTCCACACAGTTTGTGTTTGTAAAAGGCAGATCATGTCTCCTAAACCTGATAGACTTCTTTGAAGTAGTCACCAAAGCCATAGATGAGGGTAAGGTGGTTCACACAGCCTATCTAGATCTCACCAGGGCATTAAACACCATCCCCCACTCAGGAATTATAGATAAACTCACTAAACTAAGTATAAATGCCTATGTCACAAGATGGGTTGCCAACTGGCTTACTGACAGAACCCACACTGTGAAAGTAGCAGACTCCAAATCAGACTTCAGACCAGTGACAAGTGGAGTACCACAGAGTTCAGTCCTGGGTCCTCTCCTGTTTGGTATTTACTTCTGTGAAGTACAGGCTAACACAGAAGGACTTTGGCTAACTAAATTCGCAGATGACTGCAAACTAGGAGCCATAATCGAAACTTCTAATGATGTGGACATCCTACAAAAAGGCCTCACTGAGACAGATGCCTGGTGTCAAAGACATGGTCTCAAGCTCAATGCCAAAAAGTGCATTGTCATCCCCTTTGGTAAAAACTCTGTACCCATGAACTACCACATAGGCGGTAGTCTACTTAACACCAAAAGTGTGATAAGAGACCTTGGGACACAGGTGGACGGTAGTCTCTCCTTTGATAATCACATCACCTTCTACATGGCACACCTCATCACAAAAGGTTTCTCATCCAGAAAAAAAGAGGTCATTGTTCCCCTCTACTCATCACTCATTAGACCCATTATAGAGTACAACACCCCTTTTGGTATGTACCTCACAAGACATCTACAACAACTGGAAAGGCCGCAAATATACCTCACAAAGAGGATTACTGGCCTCAAACAGATGCCTTATGCAGACCGTCTCAAAAAACTCCAGCTTTACTCCGTCGCATATTGCCTACTCAGAGGCGATCTCTGCCTAACATACAAAGCTATGTCAAACCCAGAGCTGTTGGACATGCTCCACTTAAAGAAATCCCAATCCCTCCGAGCTACATGCTCTAGGGACCTAAACCTTGTCACCACAATAAACTGAACATGCTGCAGGGATAGATTCCTGTCCCAGAGACTTCTCATACTCTGGAACAGACTACCTATCTATGTCAAACAGAGCTCCTCATTAGCACTCTTCAAGAAAAATCTTGATGTTTGGATGGGTAATAGGAAATTCTCCCCGGGGATCACTTCTGTGGTTTTGCTTGACAGGGGCACAGGAAAATAATTTTCTTGGGTGGTGAAAGTCAGGTTACCTTTTTGGCTAGGCTTGTATAGGCCCTAGGGCCAATAGCCTAGTACCTACCTATGAACCTATGAACCTATGAACCTTCATAATGGTTCCAATTGCCAGACTACATATGGAAAAGTTACAGTAGTGATGAGAAAAACTTATCTTGAAATTCAAACTACTCATCACAGCAACTCACTTCATCTTAGAGGAAAACTCAACTGCAGATCAGCTGAACAGGGCCTCTGAAGACCCAAATGAATGGAGGCTGCACATGGAAACATTCCTGGATATGGTGAATAGATGTTTTTTTTCAACGTAAACCTGTTTACTTTTTCTAACAACACACAATTGAACAAATTATGATGCAGAGCCCCTCACATGAAAGCATGGACAGTTAATACGTTCTCCATGAACTGGATAGTGGAAGATGATGATTTAATAGCAATGCTGTAGGAAGCAAATGAATGGGTGGTATAACTGGAATGAGATGGGGCTGTATTATGGCACACTATTAATTCTATGCACCTGTTATCAACAAAGCCATTCTTATGTAAATTGGAGTTCTGGTCAAAGGATTTTATGGGCCTCTGTTGTGCAGTGGTCTCCCATACACCTCCTCAGTGCTACACCATTGATTTCCCTTATATTGGCCCCATACCACCCAGATAGATTACTTATTTCTTGTTTTTTTTTTTGGTTTTTTTTTAATACGTTCTCCTACTTCTTAGTTTCCCCTCACCCTTTTAACATGTTCTTACCAGCCAACACTCTATTGCAATAAATATGGAGTAATTGAATTAAGCTAGGGGTCTGCAGGCCATTGGGCCCCCAAATGTTATACACTTCTAAATGCTCTAAGGTGCACCACAGTGATTTTTTTTGCAACCTTTTGATCCAATGTTAATGTCAAAAAGTAAAATCATGACTAAGGAAAGAAATTCAGTCATATATTTTTCAAGGAAAGTTAGGGTATATCTAAAGCTTAATGTTCAGAGCTTGCAAAATAGTAGTTCCAGAATGAAGTAAGAAGACAAATATTTGCATGAAATATTAATCCTATTTGGAAATAGTGCCTGGTTTTCTACCCCCCAAAAATAAGATTGTCAACTTATGTGTACCTGTCCGGTGTTATACTTGGATGAAAGTAAAAGCACAAATGGTCAGAGGTATATATAGTGCAGTTAAGGGTGTGGAAGAAAACAAACAGAGCACATGGATAAAAGCTGCACAGTCATGGAGTACTGGTGGTAACACTGTTTGCTGTGCTACTATACCAGTGATCAATTGTTACTGCATGCAGTTTGCCCAGACCACCACAGACAGCCAATTATTGAGTACAATGATTATTTCTGACTGCTGGAAAGTGAAAAAAATATACAGCCAACTTGTTACTTTCAGATGGACTGTAAGCCCTCCCCCACAAACATGCAGTCATTTTATCAGACAACCCCAAAAAACATAAATTACAGGCACCTTATCAACTGTCCATACCTCAAATGTCTGATTGTGTTAAAATAGTCACAATAAAGTATTACAGCTGGCTTTACACATACACACACTACTTCTGCAAAATTAGAATAATGACTGCTTAAATTAAGCAAATAACAACAGTGTCAACCACTTTCATCCCTAGGCAGCAATGAACCCAGCAATCAAAGCTAAATTTATTGACCGTGTACACCATCCATTTGTAAAAAATAAAACTGGTGACAATAACTTAATGTCACATGCACAGACACACAGACACACACACACACACACACACACACACACACACACACACACACACACACACACACACACACACACACACACACACACACACACACACACACACACACACACACACACACACACACACACACACACACACAGGCACATACCAGTGCTACCAATTACAGCAGAGTGTGATTGTGACTATACATTTCAGATGTTTGATTGGAATCAAACAAACACATATTTATATATATATTATGTATATATATATATATATATATATATATATATATATATATATATATATATATAGATATATATATATATATATATATATATATATATATATATATATATATATATCTATATCTAGCTGACACAGACATTTATAGTCTCTGCTCACTGCTGTCAGAATACAACATGCAAGCTACTGCAAACCTTGCAACCACACACACGCGTGCACGCGCACACACACACGCACACACGCACACACGCACACACACACACACACACACACACACACACACACACACACACACACACACACACACACACACACACACACACACACACACATCTCAACCTTTTAACTCAAGAATCCAGGACAAAAGCTAAAAAATACTGTTGGACAAAGCACCAAGATCAGGGAAAGCTATTGCATTTATATACTCTGAAACTAGAATAACAGGGTTTGTAATACCATACCTATTCTGAAGGCTATAACGTCTGAAACTCAAATATCTGTCATTATTTAATTATTGCAATACTCAATTGATTTGCCAGAAAAAATAAGTTATGGAGAACATATGATCCAAAAAAATCAAGGGCATTCTCTGAAATCAGGGTCACTTGAGAGTATTGACACTTTCCATGCACAGCGACATATGCATACATGCACACACACACACCCAAACACACACACACACACACACACACACACACACACACACACACACACACACACACACACACACACACACAAACACGTGTGTGATCCTCAATTTTAGTCAGTTGCATGACTGTGACTGCACACCTCAGGTGTTTGACTGTCATCATCAAACTAATATATCAATAAATAACTGCCGCAAAGTAATTTATCTTCTCAGTTCACTGCTGAAAAATATTCAAAGTACAACCAACTGCAGTCCCATTTCCACATAAACCTCTCAGTAATCAAGGAGAAAGATAAAAATAATGGTGGACAAAGAAAATCTCAGACATTTGTTGGCTTTATATACTTAGAAATTTGGTAGAATGACAGGCTGTGCATTAACATGTTTTATCTGAAGGATACTAAAGATGAAACACACATGTTTGCCTTTACCTGCATCCCAAACAGGTTGATGTGTCTATAGTCATATTTTCACCATATTTTACTAGTGTATCACTTTTCTGTGCCTCTGGTCCCTTCCATCATCCAGTGCTTCCCCAGTATACAAGGCTGTATCTAGGATCCATTATTCTTCATCTCCTCTGCTTGTTATGCGAGGTGCTCTAGGTTCATGGGTTCGGGATTTGACTCCTTCCCGAGGGCATTTACAAGCCTAAATCCGTCGAAAAAATCTCTCTTTCATCTCCGCTATTTTCCGATCTAGATTTTGATTTGGTGGTGAAGCATCCGATTTGCACGACTGACATGGCCTCCTGTCATATATTAATGCACTGGACATGAGGTGGTCCTGATTTTCTAGATTTTTTGTGAGTTATTTTCGGGCTCTTACCTGGGCTTTAGCTATTTGCATAGGTCAACTTTTGCGGAGGTGTCCTTTTTTGCACCGTCTCGGGTCAGTCGAGCTGGCTTCAAGTCTCTTCGTCTTGTATCGCATATGGGGTCTGATTTGATGAGGGCTACATTACTCAATGAGGCCTGACTGATGGCTGTGATGAGTCTTCATGATAACCCTGAGCTTGTAGAAGGTCTTCCAGAGCACTTTCAGATTTCAGTCAAGGCAGCAGAGGACACTTTATCTTGATGGGTCCATGGGTCCCTGGATTTGGTTCCTCTCTGTTCTGGGTCCCTGGTCATTATTTCTCTTAGCTGGTTGGTGCTTTCAGAGGCCTTGATTCTGGGGTAGTAGGTTTTTGATAAGACCTCCCCTGATCTAGTTTTTTTGGCCCAACGCTGATAAGGTGGTTTTCCATGTCCCGAAGGTCTTAATGTATGAATTTGTGTTTTCTACTATCTGTGCCAGTTTGCAGTCACTAGCAAACTTTGTTCTTTATAACCCTGCTGTGTACTATGCCCTGTATTTGCAGTAGAGTGAGTGTTTGGAAAGAAGACTCATCCTGGGAGGGCCTCTGGCTTAATGAATGACACCTTTTGACAAGCTTTTTGAGTCTGACATTCTGCAGGGTGGGTTGACTGGTCAGTTGTGTTTTCTACTAAGTTGCCAGACAGGCTTTCATTGTGATGTATTGCTTTCCATTCTGCCTAATGGTAATTCTGTACTGATTCGGGTGGGCTATCAAAGAAGCTCGTAAGGGGAGACTGGACTGCTTTCCCCCAATGTCACTCAATGGTTTAAAATTCTTGAAAGCAGCAGCTCCACAAAAATAAAAGTTTCATCTTGACAGATCAACAACTGCAAAGGTGAAGTCTGCAAAACATTTAATTTTATTTATTTCATTGATGGGTCCTCAATGGGGCATTGTTGATGGGGCTTGTCAAGATCATGGCCGGTAATTATTTATGCCGGAGGTCAGAGTCACTTTGGTGTGGCTTTGTACCACAGGCTTAGTAAGTCAACAGAGGGGGTAATTTACAAGGCCAAACTAAGTCTCCTCCAATTGTCCGCAAATTCTTTGAGTTTATTCATGAGGCACATGTGGCCCCTCAGCCCGGGACCAGACAAGCTGTCTTGTTGCTGTGTCTTTGAGGGTGTTTCTGGGGTCGGCTGGGAGATGGAGTTTGGTGATGTTTCACCATCAGGTATATCTATATGGGGGGGGGGGATGGGTTTTTTGCCTGAACCTGTCAGCCAGGTATGTTGGCAATTTCAATATCTCTCACATCATTTTGGTTTAACATAAGCATTGAAAAAAGTACACCTTTCATTCTTCTCAGTCGGTTTGCCTATTACTCATCCCCACAGGTATCAGGACCACCGGTAAAACAAGTTCTGAAGTGCACCCTCTGTCTTGGGCCCTCCAGGTGAGCTCTGACTTCAGGCTGGGATTTAAATTTCATGTTGTAAAAGTTGACTTTGTGGACGGCCACGGTGGTGCAGTGGTTAGCATTGCTGCCTCACAGCAAGAGGTTCTCCAGTTCGATCCTCGGCTGGGGTGCCTTCTGTGTGGAGTCTGCATGTCCTCCCTGTGGTCGCATGGGTTTCCTCCCACATCCCAAAGACATGCTGCAGGTGGATTGGACACTCTAAATTGGCCCTAGGTGTGAGTGTGCCTTCTGTGGAAGGTTGGGCACTGGGCTGGCAACTCGACACCGTAAAACTCCACTGCCATTCAATGTGCGGACAAGGTGATCCGCTGTGGCGACCCCTAACCGGGAAAAGCCGAAAGAAGAAGAAGTTGTAAAAGTTGACTTTGCATCACTTTGAACTAGTTATTTCTGCATATTTAAAATTCTTATCATAGAAGACTAACTTTTTGATTTCAGTAGTCTCAGCCAAGAGTGTTTGAGCTCTAGACCTTAATTTACAGGATCATAGGATCATAGGACATTACTAGGGTATTGGCATTTAAACCTAGCCATGTTATAGTCTTGCTCCCTTATAGACAAAGATATATAGTCTATATTTGCAATGCAAATCTAAAATCAGCAGTGGTTGTGAATCTAAGATCAGCACTGGCTTCCCCTGTCCAAGAGGACCATAGGTGAAACTCCCAGGGTAAATTTACAGTTTCCCATCCAATTGTCCAAGTTATGCTTAAATAGGGTCATTGAGGAGCTCTGTTTTATGTGAAATGGGAGTTTGTTCCAGAGGAGTGGCAACCTCTGGGAGATATATCTGTCTCTCCAGCATGCCCTGTTAATGTTGCAGGCTAGGATATGGTCCCTAGAGTGAGTGACTCTTGTCCCATTTGATTTGTGGATGTGTAGCATTTCCATTAAGGCAGGGTTTGAGACTGCCCTGTAGGCCAGGCACAAGTCACCTCTATACGATACAGAGTACAGTGACAGGGCCTTCAGTCTGTCCATGTAGGTCATGTGTTGTAGGTCCTGAATTTCCTTTGTGAGAAACCTCTGAAGTCTCTTCAGCTACTGCAGGTGTCTAGTAAGGTACATACAGAAGGGGAGCATTGTACTCCATTATTGGTCTGATGTTGGAGGAGTACAGGGGAGTTATAACCTCCTTAGCTTTGGATGCTATGCCCTCGCTTATGACATATGTAATGTAGACGGTCTTCCTTACCACTGTGGACACACAGTGATCAAAGTTAAGGTTGCTATCAACCTGTGTTCCCAAATCCCTCACCACTGGGTTTGAACTTAGGGGGGTATTATTAGTATTGTAATTTGCAGACACTTCTCCATTGCCAAAGGGGATGATAATGCATTTTTTGCTTTGAGTTTAAGTCTGGCTCTGGAACCAATCATGTATCTGTGTGAGCCCATTTTGTAGAATGTTGGCATCATTGGGAGATTCTTTAATTGCATCCAGCTTGCAGTCATCAGTGAACTTGGTAAGCCACAGGCCATCTATTTTCACCTGGAGTTCTGAGAAATAGATGCCAAGCAGTAGGTGGCCCAGTACAGAGCGCTGTGGAATACCAGTGGTAACAGGTCTGCTGGTAGAGGGGGAATCTCCAGCTTTGATTGTATGTATTCTGTTGGTGAGACAGTTGGCTGCCCATCTAATGACGAATGGGTTAATCCCCAGCTGGGTGTGTTTCTCAATGATGCTTGTGTGGGAGCTTGTTTCAAAGGTCTTGGCCAAGTCGAGATAGGCATTATGTACTGTTTTACCCTTATCTAGGTCTTTGGTGACACCCTTGAAGAATCCCACTAGTTTAACAGACATGATCTGTCATTAGCAAAGCCAAACGGAGTAGGGTCAAGAGTTTGAAGGTCTCCTATATACTTGTTGATGAGGTCCAGGATGATTCTCTCCTTGACCTTACAGATAAGGCTGGTTAGGTTTATGGGTCTATAGTTTCCAGGGTCGATTGAGGGACCCCCTTTGTGCAAGGGGATTTTGTTTGCTGTTTTCCACTCTGCTGGGGCAAAGCCACTACCTAGACTGAAGAGAGTGCTCAGTGGTTCTGCTAACTCCTGTTTTATACTGTTTAGTAAGCAGCCTAGGATATTAATCTGGTCCCATAGAGGCTATGTGTTTGGTTTTGGAGAGTGCGATTATGACCTATTCTTTGATATACTAGGTAGAGGACTGGTGACTTGTATGCTTTGGAAGTATGATTTGTGAGGATGGGGGGGGGGGTGACGTTTTCATCTCACCTGTCTGCCAGCAGGTTGGCAATGTCCTCAGGTTCAGTTTGAGTGGTACTGTCCACTACTAATTTGTCACAAAGCTGGGCCCTCACTTTTAGATTTTGTACATAGCTAAAGAATGCCTTGTGATTATTCTTAACTAGGGATGATAATTTAGTTTTGGAATTAGCTTTAGAGTACTTTACAAGATGTCTAATTTGCTTGTTCAAGCTGTGTATGGTGTTTTTCTTCTGCTGAGACCATTCCTTCTTATTCTTTGACAGCAGTTTCTTTCTCCTGTTGTATAACCTATTTATGCTAGATGTCTACCAAGGTGGCTTTTTTTTTCAGTGAGGACCTTGTTTTGATCTATTCAGGTATGGCTGAGTCTATGCATTTGTATAGGTGTTTATACAGGGTATTTGTGAACACCTCAGTATAGGAGTTATTGCAATCAGTGGTGGTGGGGGGTTTGAAACTATTTATGCCATCACTTAAGAGGCTGTAGTGTGCTTTGGAGAAAAATTTCAACCTTTTTGCTCCTGAGGCTGATCAGGCACAATTGTTAATTTGAATGAGACTGATTTATGATCGGACTTTACCAGGGGGGGTCCCACATGTGGTCATTAGAGCCCCTTGTGTGGATGCAAACTATCTGTTCCAGAGCATTTGTGTAAACAAAGTCCAGGAACCTTAAGGTGAGCATATTTATGCACATATAGGTATTGGGAGTAACTCAAGTAGGTCCAGGTAGGCAGTCTGGGGTTCGTGGTTCATGGTGGGGGTCCTATAGTTAACAATGACATGTAAGGGGTCCTTTCCTACAGTTAGTTGGACTTGTAGTAACTCTAGGGAGCCATACTATTTAACCAGTCTTGAGGTGTAGTTGTCTTTAATGAAGATGGCTACACCTCCTCCTTTGGTTCTTTCATGTTCATTTTCAGGTCTGAACATGTGGAAGGCATTGTAGCCTTGTATGACTGTGGTACTTTCTGCTTCCTTAAACCACATCTTCGTGACTGCATAGAAATTGACATCCTCCAAAGTAAGGAGTGCTTCCAGTGAGGGCAGTTTCTGATTTAGATTCCTAGAATTAAGCAGCATAACCTTGAGTTTGTCTCTGGACGATATTTTTACATCAGTAATTTTGTTCTTATGTCATTGCCTAAAAAGGCACTATAGGGAGACAAGTAACTTTGCCAGTAACTGAAAGCCAAGAGGTGACAGGTGAATACTATCTCTGGCAAAGCAGCATGATCTGTCAACCATATCACCCCAGGTTGACAAATACTGGCTCACCCTGGATAAGCACCGGAAGCTAAGTCAATTTTTTATATTTATTTATTTATTTAACATTTGTTTACTGGGAAAGCCTGACTTGGAACACAACCAATTTTAAGTGGAGGCCTGGGGAGAACCACTCCAAACACATGTCTTTGAAATGTGGGAGGAAACCGGAGCACCCAGAGGAAACACGTACAAATGCAGGGAGGACATGCAGACTCTGCATTGAAAGCACTCCAGCTTAGAATTGAACCAGAGAACCTCTTACTGCGAGGTGACATCTGTTGCACCACTGTGCCATCCCAGTTGTTGAAGTCAATCATTTTTTGTTTGTACTGAGGCATCATACTGGGTGAAGGTAGAATACCGCTTAAGGCTAGGGACATACTTGCCTGGGACAACTAATCTGAAAGCTCACTCATGTCTTTCTTCATGTAGTCCATTGAGATATGTCTCAAGTCATTCAGTCCAACATGAACTATGTCAAAGTCATAACAGTGCTTGATGTTGCGAGACGTGAGTGTGTGCATGATCTGGCAGATCCTGGCACCTGACAGGCAACTGACTGTAACCATCTCCTTATCCAGCCTAGTGAGGGGGCCATCTGTGTGTCTCACTATGGACTCACCTATGACCAAGACATTTAGTTCTGAGTTATTTTGCTATACGTACTTATTGGATGAGACACTGATACATTTGTTTTTATGTGTAATGGATTTTGTTGGGACTGTACTGTGTGCAGAAGGTTTGCACTTGTGAAGTCTCTGCTGTTTTGGTAAACTTCTAGTGAGTACCTCTGCATATGTGGCTTTATGTGTTGTGCACTTGGTTTGGGGAAGAGGTGAAGTGTGTGTGCTGACAACCTGTTTGATATCTGATTTGCTGTCATGTGAGACAGAGCACTGATTCCAGATTCATAGCATAGATACATCTGTCACATATTTTATTTGTATGTTTTAGGATCAATAGGTTGCCAGTAAACATGCAGCAATTGCTACATTGTCTCAGGATGCTCATGTCGATCAGGGTGGCTGGAGAAATGGTGGGAAACTGTCCCTCCATTAAGTTGGGTGTATTTTGCAATAAGTAGGGGGAGTGGACAAGATGGGCCAGGTTCTACTGTAGAACTAGTAAAATCAGAAACCTGTGGGAACACTTAGGAGTAGAAACCTGTGTTGGCACCTCAAAATGTGCAGCTAAGTTGTTCTCCAGGCAAAAGTGTGTAACTGAATTGAGTAGGGAAGTTTTGTATGGTTCCCTAGCAGTTATCAAGGGAAAATTTGTCTTTCTAGGTGTTTGTGTCTATACACAGCAGCACCAAACCCTGCTGTGCAGTGTGCAGCTACACGCATAAATAGAAATTAAATTAAACAGTTGTACTCTAGCCAATGTGAGAACCCAAAACTGAGCCTTCCACCAACAATCTCCAACTCATATGTATCCTGGACTGCACACAAGGGTGTGAGAGGGCTTTCCTAATGTAAGAACTCTGGTTTTAGTTCTCAGTATATCCAAACAGCCTAGATTCAGCAGATCTAAATCTAGCCTATGCTATGAGATGCAGTAGAACTAGGCTAACACAGCATAAGAAATAACAGTTAAAGCAGCTACAAAAGTAAAACATGGAACAGCAAAGACTCTTTCCTTGTGTTTCACAGGGTGAAGGTTATCTCACTTCCTAACTCCTCTTTTACACTTAATATGATCATAGAAGTGTCTCTAAATCAAGCTCTCCTATTACCATTTTTACAAGAACCTTGAAACAGGAAAGGATTCTATACTCCCATATTGTGCATAGTAATTGAAATGCAATTTTGACAGAACTAAAGAATTTATAAGATCACAGCAACTCTTTCTGAGTTTTGCTGAGAACAAAAAACGTATCAAATCTGAAACAGGAAAAAATCAGAACAACTCTGTGAGTTTTGCTGCAAACAAAAAAGGTTTGTCTGTATCAAAACTGACAGTCTCAAAACAGATAGCATATTATATTCATTACTGTCATACAACCCATGGGAAGCCCTTACTAGGTAAAGTTAAATCACACTCCACAAGGGTGACAGACACTGCCACTGCTTTTATGAAAGGTGTTTGTGCACAACATGATTTAAAGTTGACTCTCTCCTCCTCTCTCATCCATCCCGTTTGCAAACACTATGGGCTAGACTTCATCTCAAGGACTAGGAGAGGGCTTACCTCTGATTTTTGAATGTTACCCCATCTTTGCATTCCTTTGTTTCTCGTAGATACATGCACAGACTCTGGTGATGTGTGAGCTCTAGTTTATGTTTTTTTCTGCATTTGTAATGGAAAGCTAAACTAACTACAGGCTCCTAACCAGTTAAACCTCCAGGTTGTGCCACAGAACTTGCTGTTGTGAACCTGAAATACACTGCTATACCTCTGCATAGCCACTGCTGCTAACTCCAAGTTTATGTATGTTCTGAATTTAAACTGCTTCAGTAAAATAACTTTGTGTCCCATAATTAGCCACAGCACATCACTGGGTCACTTCTGATATCCCCCACTCCTCCCACTATTACCCCTTTACTGTCCACTAGTTTGCCTCCCACAAATTGTGTTTTGTTTAGTTTTTTATGAGCGGTATATTTTCTGACTCTGCAGTCTGTTTACATTCTCTAATCTAAAGTTCTAATCTTATATCAAGCAATCTATTTGAAGTGTTTTTCTGTTTAAGCTACAGGTATTCTTTACCTTCAGCATCTGCATTATAGTCTTTAAATGCCTTAAAATTTTATATCTTACCACTAAAACAGTACCTACTGATTGTTTTCTGAAGGTTGCTGGAGCAGAGTCCAGGTACTACACACTCCATTCACCCTCACTATGCACAGGCTCAGTCCGGCAGGTTTGCAGGGGACCATTTTGGAAAAAATAGAGAAAAAAAGATAAATGTACGAATGTAAAAAAAAAAAAAAGCTTTTATATAAGGAAGCACTTTTTATATTGAAGTTTGGCACTTTAAATCCAGAAGGAATAAATGTGGCTTATAATTGGAAAGTTTTAATATAATTAAACTAATTGCTATTAACTTAATTGTTTTAATTTAATAAATAGTGATGCATATAATATGTGATTGTGTGTTTAGTTATGTACTCCAGTGAAGGCTGAGTGACCCGACACGCTAGAGATGGAAACAATAAAAAAGTTTTATGGTCACTGGTTTGTCGTATTTTGTTATTCCCCCATAGTTTTCGTGAGTTGTATTTTGGTATTTTATTGCCAGTGACCTATCCTTTGATTTGCCTAAAATTTTTAGGCAGGAATCAATAGACTCTGCTACATGCAGCATTGATTTAAATGCTACTCAGATAGAAGAACAATTCATAAATCAAAGCCATGTTTTGTGAGAGATGGACAACATAAAACCTTGACAGAAGTTCCTTGGTGAGGAGAAATAATAATCCATTCTCCTCGGCTGGACAAAACCTAAACTGTACGTTAACTGCAGAAGTACAGTATGAATATGTTAAGCTGGATAGACTTATGTAGAGAGCGATATTTGGAGTTAGAAGTTACACCTCGGGGGGCTTAGGGCATTCAAAAGCCCCACTATTCCCTTTGATGCTGGTGATGAATATGATGCAAAATTTCAAAAGAGATGGATTGCGGCAGCACAAAAATGTTCCAAAGAATGAATATCCATTTTAGTAGAACAAGATATGTTAAAACAGCAAAAATAAAGGGAAGAAATTTCCTGTGTGTGTGACTCATTGGTTTCCTATACCAACACAAGCAAATTGGAACATTTTTTGTTTGACATAAAAAACAAATAAGCTGAATTGTAAAAAAAAAGAAAGTGTGGAAGGAATACATATGAAACCCATAGAGATAACCAGCCCCAACAATGCCCATTTCAACAACAACAATCAAGGTATAAGAAGTTTAGAAAAGACTGATTCAGATAAATTTCAGAATAACAGCTATGTTATTAATTTGTCAGGCTATGAGTTTAATAAACATGAAATTGTAGTTTTAAATTTGGGACTAAAATTTGTACCAACGGTTATGCCCTGGTTGTACTTGATTAAAAGGGACATTTTTTTGCTTAATAAGGAAATTACATTTTTGGAATTTTTTTCTAAACCAAAATAGGAATGATTTTGATGAAAAATGGCACACTATTGATTCATGTGACAGCAATAATGATAGCTTTTATTCATGTGCTTCCTAACCTGATGATGATGAATATAATGCATATTTTAAGCTTGATACCAATATGGTACCTTTTAAAAGTCAATTTATTCCACCATTTAACCATGAAGGTGTGCAACAGTTTTCGACCATGGTTCAATTTGCAGTAGAAAATGTTTATACAGAATTTATTAAACATAAGTACTGTGTTAAATAAAATTTAACTAAGTTAGAATGGCAAGCTTTGCAAAATTTGAGTATGAAGAAAGAGCTTGTATTCAAACCCGCCGATAGAGGCAATAAGTTAGTTGTACTACACTGTACACAGTATCTTAAAATATGTGCCTAGATTCATAGATTAGTACTAAGCTAACTGCCCTTGCGAGCCATTTTAAGCCTAGCCAATTATCCCTTGTGAGACTCAAACCCTGCAACTTGTGTTTGTAAGGCAAACATCTTACCATTGGGCCACCCTCCCAACTTATGAACATTTGAATGATACAAGTACATACAATATAGCATGCATAGACCAATACCAGCAGGCAATTCAAGCTTATCAGGAAGCTTTGTATAAAGGTTTCCATTTGGGATATTTTTCAGAAGATGATATTAATAGAAAGTTCAATATTGAATGTTAAATGGCTACTTTTTATTGTGTTCCTAAGGTGCATAAAAACATGTATAACCCCCCGGGCAGACCCATAGTGTCAGGCTGTCAGTATTATTTGAACAAAATTGGAATATTTTTACATAGTTATCTACTGAACATAGTGAAGAAACAACTCTCATATATTAAAGGCACATTTGATTATTTGAATAGAATAGCTGACATACAATGGACAAAAGATATGTATTGTCTGGTTATAGATGTTAAAAGTCTCTGTACAACTATTAAACATAATAATGGGATTAAAGCGTTAGAGTCTGCACTTGGCAATATGCCAGTAGCTATGTATATAACAGAACTGATTGAATTATGTTTGAAAAACAATTTATTTAAATTTAATGGAACCATATACCATCAAAAACAGGGTTAAGCCATGGAGGCTTCTTTTTCCCCCATGTACGCTAGTATAATGATGGGTTTATTTGAACAAGAATATGTATATACAAATTCTTTTTTTAAAAAACATGTCCTTTAGTATTATAGATATATTGATGATTTAATTTTTATTTATCATAATGGATTTGAAAAGATGCATAATTTTGTGAGGGAACTTAATGCTAATAGATTTGATTTAGAATTTGATATATCAGCCCGTGATAGTCAAGTAATTTTTTGGATGTAGTCTTAAAGGTCATTGATGGTGAAGGAATAGAGAAAACTATACACAGAAAATTTGAAGACAATAATTCTTTTTATGTGGAACTAGTTTCCATCCACAACATCTAATAAGGTCTCTCCCATATGAGGAACTTATGAGAGTCAAAAGACTATGTTATAATAATGAGACTTTAGAAAAAGAACTGGAAGAAACAGTCACCATGTTTATTAGAAGGGGTTATGAAGAAAGAGAAGTCAAAAATGCACTAGATAAAGTCATGAAGGGCAAACAACAAATAATAAATGATGACAGAAGGGGGAAGGTAAATAATAAAGTAAAGGATGATAAACAGATTTTTATGGTTATCACCTATGACTTGATAAGTGATGAAGTTATAGCAATTATCAAGCAGAATTGGAACTTCCTTTTTAGGTTTAAAGAATTTTCAGAACTTAGTAGACATCCAATATTCTCATTCAAAAGAGGGAGGGACATAAAAGATGGAATAGTGCATAGCAATTTTGTTATTCCACGTCAAAATATAAAGAATATGCCTAAGTTTACAGGAACATATGCATGCAGAAAGTGTATCTTATGCAAGCATGTAGTTCGTACTTTTGAAACAATAAATGGTGACAGATTTAAAGTTCTTGACAAGTTCAGTTGCACTACAGAATGTATCATTTATGCTCTTAAATGTTCATGTGGAAAATGTTATGTAGGAGAGAAGAAGAGGGCTTTTAAATTATGGTTGCAAGAGCATTTAAGAGATATTAAAAATAAAAAACAGAAAGCCCTTTAGCTCAGCACTTTTTGGGCAGACATGATGGTGACCCTGCAGGTTTGCAGGGGACCATTTTGGAAAAACTAGAGAAAAAAGATAAATGTACAAATGTAAAAAAGAAGCTTTTATATAAGAAAGCCCTTCTTATATTGAAGGTTGGCATTTTAAATCCAGAAGGAATAAATGTGGCTTGTAATTAGAACGTTTTAATATAATTGATAATATACTAATTATGTTATTAACTTAATTGTTTTAATTTAATGAATAGTGATGTATATAATATGTGATTGTGTGCTTACTTTGTACTCAATTGAAGGCTGAGTGAGCCAAGGAGCTAGAGTTGGAAATAATAAAAAGTTTTATGGTCACTGATTTGTCTTATTTTGCTATCTGCCATAGTTTTCGTGAGTTGTATCCAGGTACTACTCATTCCATTCACCCTCACTATGCTCAGGCTCAGTTCAGTCCTCTACCCCCATTCACACCCACCCCTACTTTCAATACATTTATTTCCAAACTAGCCACACCCTCTAGCCAGCTGTCCAATCACAACATTCCACCTTACATACTACCATTGTAAATTACACTGCTCAACCCACCTCCCTCTACAAATACTGAAGCACATAATCTAAACTAGTGTACATCAATTTAACTAAAATGCCTAATCACAAAACTCCATCCATACCAAAAAAAACCCTGCTCTCTCCCAACCTCCACTACATTACAGGCACTGACTATGCTTACATACAATCACTGTAATACTTGTAACACTAGTAACACATAGCTTCTCTTACCACATCAACCAAGAAGAACCTAACCCATCCCACTCTACCTATTACATCTACCTATTAAAACCAAAACTAGTCAACATCTCTATATCTTGCTCTATCCTTAATATCACAGCCATTCATTATACAAGCTACTTCCTACTTCCTCACTCAAACGTCCCTAGCATTTCTCAGAAATATGATACAAACATAGTGAAAATCTTAGAAAACTCAAGTTAATATAGCATTCAAACTAACTCACAGTGGGGACATACACCCAAACCCTTGCCCAAACTCCTGCATGAACAATTCAGCTTCACAAAATAACAACCACTCTTAGACAACAACCATTCCCTTAGAAATAAAACTGATATCCTACTGGTAAATATTAATGTAAGAAGTATCACCAACAAAATCCATGAGCTGCATGCCAACCTCTCTCTATACTCTCCTGACATTGTTCTCATCTCCGAAACCTGGCTAAAACCTATTTCCAATAATGAAATTCTCTCACCACGTTACAATATCATATGTCAAAACAGGATAGGTAAAAGAGGAGGAGGTGTGGCACTACTCTTTAAAAACATCTTTCCTTAGAAACCTTGGATGTAAAAATACTGAATTTTGACAATGCTAAAGTAGTACTTACCAAACTGACCATTAACCCCAAAAAACATATACACATAATAGATGTCTATATCCCACCAGGGGATAATATCCAAACATTAGAAAATATATTGCACTGGATCACAAAAACATTCCCTTGGGAAACAATAATCATGGGTGACTTTAATGTAGACTGGTCAGACTGCAGTTCCCATAGTCCCAAAAATTACATCAATTTACACGGCTTCACTCAACCCATACAACCCCCCACTGGGATTAATAAACCATCCAATAAGCACTCCACTATCGACTGGATCTTAACAAATAGGCCAACCCTTTCCTTTCACTCTAGTTGTCTCCCAGACAGCCTCATTTCTCGACCTTTCTACTTAGACAACGAACTAACCTCCCAAAAAAAAACTATATACCAACAAATAAAAAATAAAAAAAACACCTTAACCTTAACAACCTCATAAGCATCCCTCCTGTCTAACAATCAAACTCACACTCCTATCACAACTACTTCTATGCCAGCCAAAAACAAGACCTCCTTCTATCTGAAATGTGTATCTACAGAAACAATAAAAAAACTGCTTAAGAAACTAAAGCCCACCATACCAGCTGCAGGCAACCTACCTTCTGATTTCCTAATACTAACTGCTGAAGGTATTGCCTACCCTGTATCCATTGTTATAAACAGACCCAAAGCAGAACTCCAAGTCCCTACCATCTAGAGAACCTCTCACATTATGCCACTTCATAAAGGAGGCACATCAACAGATCTAATTACCACCAAATTACAATCTTATCACCACTGTTTAAGATCCTAGACAGAACTGTTCACAAACAAACCACAGATTACCTGCATACTAACAAACTACTAACCAATACTCAGCATTGATTCTGACCATATCACATTACTACCACCACACGAATGACATTTACTAATACTGTCAACCTTCACAGAAACAATACCAGCTATATATCCTCTATCTTCCTGAACCTATCAAAAATCTTTGATATGGTCTCACATAATAAACTTCTGAATGTCCTCTCTGAGTTAAAATTATGACAATCTACCCTTGCCTGGTTCCAGGACTACCTATCTGGAGATCAGCCAGCAGCACATTGGCAACAAACACTATTATCCCTTCTTCTTGTGACCCTAGGTGTCCCACAAGGCTTAATTGTAGGCCCCCTACTCTTCCCATTATTTACAAACATTCTCCATACCTCAACCCCACAGGCCTCACGCATCCAATATGCAGACAATTCAACAGTGATATGTGCTGCTACTACCATGCATTAATTTCAAACACTAACACAACACACAACAATCCTTCCTAACAGTAGAGACCTGGATAACAAACTCCCAATTAATTCTGAACCCCCCCCAAAAAACTCATGATTTTCCAACCCACAAAATCATTTGTACCCACTACCACATTTAACATTGCTTCATTAAATAAAACCATCATCTCACTCTCAACTCACACCAAACTTCTAGGAGTCTAAATTGATTGCAAGATAAGATTTCACATCCACATATCTGAAACAGTAAAAAAAGTACATAAATATGCTATATTGGAACAAACACTACACAAAAACACTAAAGCTACTATTGCTCAATCTTACATGATCTCTGCTCTGCTCTATGCATCTCCCATACTCAAAAATCTAAGAAAATCTGAGTTAGCAAAAATGTGAATCCTGTTACAACATAATTGCCAGATACACTACAAAGTCACCATTTAGATCACACCACTGTATAGCACTCAATGAACTCAACTGGCTAGAACTCCCCAAACGCCTTCTCTTTAACCAGCTAACTATGGCACATAAAATCTTCTTCGAACCTGAGAAAACACCTGCCTGCAAAAATTACTTCAACCATGTTCCACAGCCAGAACTCTGTGCTCCAACGACAAACCCCTTATTAAAATCAATACAGCCAAAAACCTAGCTGGAGAATTCCTTTTCTCGAGTTATATAGGCAAAATCTGGAACACACTACCACATGACATTACATCTACTCCAGCCCTGTCTCCGTTTAAAAAAAATGCTAAAATCTCATTTATCCAATAAGTGGCTGTACCCTTGCTCTGCTCCTGACTAAACTGTTTCTCTTAGACAATACTAATACCTCTACTACATTGATTCTAACATTATGCTTGCTATAGGTCAATTAACTCTAATGACAAACAAGAACAGTTAATCCTAAAAATTACTATGTCAATCTACAATGAAATTGCATAATGCTGTAAATGTCTCTCATTTCTCTATTCTGTTAACTGCACTTTATTTTAACTTTATGATTCCTTATATAAATTGTTTAGGATCTCATGTTGTATTAGCCATGTATTTGCTACCCTATGTTCTTCTACAATAACTGATTACTTAGTTAACATATAGGTTGCTGATTCTTTAAACTCTGTTATCTTATATTTGTATCATGCTGTGGTGTCAGCTGCAATCAAATATTGTTAAAAAGTATGTTCTATGTAGAGCTTTTCTGCTCTGGCCTCTGCTGAAAGATGACATGAGTCCAGTCAGACTTTCCTGGTAATGAAATAAATAAATACATTTACAGTTACTCCAGCCTGCACCCCCCCATCTGTAGGGACTGCTGTAGTTTTCCCTAAGGTTATGACTCCAATCTTAACCTGTATGATGAACTTAGTATAGTTGTGCCAAGAGATTAAGGCAGATAACAAAAGGAAATCATCAGAAAGTCAGAGATACAAATGCCCAAGAAAAAAGCAGTGTCCCAGTGGAGTGAGTAATGGCCTTCCCAAGGGAGAGAATAAATTACCTAAATTAAATTGTTAATTTACTCAACTTTCTCCTCACATCTGAGAAAGTACCTGAATCTTAGTCTGTTGCATAAAATGTAAAGAATTTTATTGTAACTTAAGGAATTTATTAAATAAATTATTAAATAAAACGCCCTTAAAAACACAAAATAAAGAAACAAAGATCAGTATGGAGATCCCACGTGAGGGTGTCGGTGGCTGTCTTTCAAATATTGCTTAGCTCTGCTTGTTTTCCTGTGGTTCCTAAGGCTCTCAAGTTATTCAAGATTTGCACATGCTTGAGGGTCTCCTAGATGTCTGAGGGCCTAGCCACTGCATTGCTATTGGTTTAACGGGTCCTCTTATTGATACAAAATTATTGTCCTAGGAGTAGGTTGTCCAGCCCCCCCCCCCCCCCCCAGTTCTTCCTACAACTCTCATTCTTCTGTGCGGATTAACCTTGCTGTATGTGTGGAAAAAAGAGGTATAAAAACTCAGCCCAAAGCTCAGTGCTAAAATCTCAGTGCAAGATATAATTCGCAAGTAATAAACTCGGATACAGTTCATTCTTTAAAATAGCTTTTTTCATTCTCTGTAGGAGTCAGCGATACGGAAAATTTAGTGGATTAACAGAATTAAAGAGTTTGTGACTGTTGAATGCAAGCTTGTGAAAAAGTTTGAATGAGACATTATAGTATGAGAAAAAGACATAGAGAATAGCAATAGACAAGCATAAGAGGATAGAAAAAAAGGATGCGGGATAAAGTGCAGGTTGACAGAGATGCAGGCTCACATGGGCATGTTCATCTGGAGATACTGAACAATAGAGATAACTATCCAAAACAGAAGATTAAACCAGCATATCTGTTGGAAGTTAGTATAATGACACATTTGCATTTTCTGTGTGATCCTGTTTTGAAAGATCTACCAATATAAGAGACCTTGGGAAACAGGTGGACAGTAGTATCTCCTTTCATAATCACTTTGCCATAGTAGTCAGTAAATCCTTCTACGTGGCACACCTCATTACAAAAGACTTCTCGTCCATAAAAAAAGAGGTCATTGTTCTCCTCTCCTCATCACTCATTAGACCCATTATAGAGTGCAATGCCCCTTTTGGTATGTACCACACAAGACATCTACTTGGACTGGAAAGGCCACAGAAATACCTCACAAAGAGGATTACCAGCCTCAAACAGTTGCCCTGCACAGACTCTCTCAAAAAACTCTTGCTTTACTCTGTCACATATCGCCTACTCAGAGGCAATCTATGCCTAACATAGAAAGCTATGTCAAACCCAGAGCTGTTGGACATGCTCCACTTAAAGAAATCCCAATCCCTCCAAGCTACATGCTCTAGGGACCTAAACCTTGTCACCACAATAAACAGAACATGCTGGAGGGATAGATTCCTGTTTCCCAGGGACTTCCCATACTCTGGAACAAGCTACCTATCTATATCAAACAAAGCTCCTCATTAGCACTAATCAAGAAAAATCTTGAAGATTGGTGAGAAATAGGAAATTCACCCCGGGGATCACCTCTGTGGCTCTGCTCGACAGGGGCACATGAAAATAATTTTCTTGGGTGGCGAAAGCCAAAGTACCTTTTTGGCAAGGCTTGCATAGGCCCTGAGGCTGATAGCCTAGTACCTACCTATGAACTATTGAACCTATGAAGTAGGTGGCTAGTTTAGACAAATTTCCTTCGTGTCTTTGAAGACCTACCAGATAAACAGTTCTGTATATCAATTACCCAGAAATTATTTTCAGACTTGTAACATGAAAGACTTTGTATGGAATGGTGGCAAGTGAATTAAAAAAATTAAGCTGTTTCAGTACATTTAGATAAACACAGTAAGTAATTATCTGGTTATGCAGCAAATTCAATATGTTATAAATTATTGTCCTTTCTGTGAAAAGACTTGTGAAAATCAGTAGTTGCTATTAGTTCCTGAATATTTTTGGACTGTTTCTTTTTTATAAGACACACAAGTAGTGATGCCATGCAAGAGGTCAAAATGGGTGAAGCCACCTCCGCTAAGAGGCCAGTCACTAACGCAGTTCCCCAGGGCTCAGTACTAGACCCACTCCTTTTTTGCATCTATTTCTCTGAAATGGAAACAAATGCTGAAGATTTATGGTTGACTAAGTTTGCAGATGAGTGCAAGCTGGGAATTATCATCAACTCCCCCGCAGACACTAGCACTCTTCAAGAAGGTCTATCTCTAACTTAAAAATGGTGCCAAAGCCATGGTCTTAAACTCAATGCTATGAAATGCATAATTGTACCCTTTGTGAAATAAACCATCCTGGCTAATTATCCTGTTGATAATACGACCCTAAGATTTGACCCAGTGGTCAGGGATCTGTGTATGCAGGTAGACAGTAGCCTTACCTTTGACCACCATGTGAATACAGTGGTGAGGAATTTCTTTTATGTTGTGCAACTTATAAGTAAGGGCATGGAATCTATGTCCAAAGAGGTCATTATCCCACTGTACTCTGCCCTTATCAGACTGCTCATAGAGTACAATGCTTTCTTTGGTATGTATCTGACCAGGCATATGCAGCAACTAGAGTGACCTCAGAAGTTCCTTACAAAAAGACTACAAGGAGTAATAAACCTGTCTTATGCAGAATGCACTAAAGCCCTTTCCTTCTACTCAGTCTCCTATAGATTGCTGAAGGTGGATCTATGACTGGCTTATAAGGGATCCGTAAACCCCACACCTTTGAATTTCCTATATATTTCAAAGACAAAGTGCACCAGAAATACAAGGTCTAGGGACCTGAATTTTGTCTGTGACTTAAACAGAACATGCTGGGGAGACAGATATGTGTCCCAGAGACTGCCCTTTGTATGGAGCAGGCTTCCTATCCAACACTGGATGAGGAATAAGAAATTTTCACTGGGCCTGGCACCCATGTTGCTTATATTGAGAAGTAGCTTATAAATGCCTGGCCCTTAATGTCCTATTTGGATATAGGACATCATTATTATTTTGGGAAAACTTGGTTAGGCTTAGAAAGACCTCCAGGTTGTTAGCCTGGTAATATTCTATGACATTTTGAATCTAAGAGTGTGGGCTACATCCAGAATTACATATTAAGAATATATAAAATACACTGCATAAAACCACCAAATTAACAGTAAAAATACAACATTACAGCTAAGTGGAAAATATTGCCTATCCAATGTTTGAAAAGGCAGAAGAACTTCAAACAGTAGTTACAATTAGCATAAATTGAAAGTCTCTTAAGTTTAGCATGTGTGGTAGAAAAATTGGGTCTATATTATATATTCAAACTTTCTAAACTTCGAATCCCATATGTTCAACAACATATGATCGAAGTTTAAAAGTTTGAATATATAATAAAACAAAAAAAATTGCCTTAACGGTGCAGGCAGGGAAGCAAGCCCCCCTGCACCCCCCACATGGGGGGCTGCTCCCCCCACACACCCCGTCTACTTAAATATACCAATTCCGAGATCGCACTTCAGTGCAGAAAAGGGGAAATTCTCCCATTCTGCACCGAACGGCGCCATTACATTTAACCTTCGAACTCTTGAAATGTTGATCATATGGTGTCGACCATATGACATTTGACATTTCAAGGGTTCGGAGTTCTAATAGGAACCTGAAAAATTGAGGTAGATAAAAAAGGGACTCCAAGAGCAGTGATGAAATGTTACAGTCAGTGTCAAGACAACCAGAGCTCCACAGACTACACTATTTGAATTTTATACAGTATTTCTGTTCTGACAGTGAAGAGTTTTCATTCTGTTCTACTCTAATCTAATTCTCTTTGCCAAAATACACTAGGTACAGAATGTGATAACACAGTCTGAGGCTATGAGCTATGCCATACAACATGCAGTAATAAAACAGAAAGTGGTATTTATATCTTGTACTCTAAAAAACAAGTAATCTCTGTGGTATCCCTGAAGTTTCAAAACAACCCACTAAACAAGTATAGTGGGACCAAACACAAAACAGTGTAAGAAACTTCTCTGTGTGGAAGATTTTCAGTCCACACTGTATATTAATGAGATTAGACAATAGTAGTAGAAGTAGCGAACTTAAACTTGTCTTGTCAAAAAAAAAAAAATAATAAAAAATATATAGTTGTACAGAATTACTAAGTATTCAAAAGTAATCCAAGCAAGGCAGGCAGCCTGTTTCCAGTCGAAAATCCTTTATTAAGTACACAGATAGATTACTTAATAAAGGATTTTTGACTGGAAACAGACTGCCTGCCTTGTTTGGATTACTTTCAAATACTTAGTAATTCTGTACAATTATATATTTTTTATTATTTTTTATTATTATTATTATTTTTTTACTTAAGATCTTTATATTTCTTGCTTTTGTCCCGGTTGCTGCAAGTCCCTGGTTCCGGAGGAACTCTTCTACTCTTTCTACCTCCTTTCCTGCCCTAAGAATTGGGAACCTACCTGCCTGGTCTTTAAGGACCCCTTCCATTTAATTTCTGACACTCCAGCGTCAGCTCAAAGAAACCTACCGCCTTGAACAAACTCCCAGTTCCAAAGTGAATACAAATGTATGTTTTTCCCTAAACCTAATTGCTAAGCTGACCTTTTTGTAATTACCTAGTCTTGTATGTAGTTTAGTGACCGAGCCAGGAACCCAGCAGCCATACCTCTCCCTACCACCTTAATACTGACCTTCTCTCCTTTGACTACTATTAAAGCCTGCTCTACCAGCTATCTCTGCCATAGCTACCTATTACTGTACTTTACTCTTTGCCCACTAGGTGACTCTCTAACCAAGGCTGTTGCTGCATCCTTTACCCCACTTTTTTCCCATACTTGCTCTCTGACTATCTTTCCAATCTTCCTGCTACATTACACTACTCTTCAGTGTGTCTTCCCCCTCCATCCAACTATACTCTTCTCATTTTTCACTCTACTATCCCTGAACTCCCACATAATTGCATTATCACAACCTACTCACCTGCTACTAACACGAGTGCCACAGGAATTCTGCTACACACAGATTGTCTCTGCAGAATCTTCCTTGACTTGCTCTAATACCTGATTAGTCCTTCTTCTTACTTTGCCCTCTGTACTCTTCTTCCCCCTTTCATACCTGCATTGAATATCTTACCTGCCTATTGCCTTTCCCCTCTCTCTCTCACCCTAACACTCTAATGTTTTATTATTGGGTACTCCACTTTGGTTGTGCACACTACTAGTCTCTTTGCCTCTTCCTGATTCTACCTGCCCGCCCCCTTCCCTGTCTCTTCCTCTTCCCTACCTCATATCCTCCCCAAAAAGCATTTAGTTTGGAAGCCCCACGTGACACCATCTTTATATTTCCTGCTTTTGCCCAGGTTGCTGAGAGTCCCTGGCCCCAGAGGAATTCTTCTACTGTATGTTACAGCAATGTTTATTTAAATAACAAGTGGTTGTTAAACGTTGTCCAAGCTGTTATTTGGTGAAGTGTTCTATCCTGCCTACAGTATTAAGTGAAGAGATTTGTATTATGTGTATCTGCAACAACTGCTTATGGTTACGTGCATACTAAACAGCTACCTGGATTAAGTGCCTCCCACGTGGGTGTTCAGCACGCCACTCTGCTCGTTCTGGGAATGCCGCATTTATCTCAGTGACGGCAGAATACAGACCTTCTGTTTTGGATTTTTAGTGGGGTTACTGCTTAATATTGGCTTTAAGCATGGGTAAACAACTACATATTTGAGACCAGCTGTATTCTATGTAGTGTCATAGCCTTCTGTTACCTCGAAACTGTGTACTATATTTTAGAGTGATAGCGCTTGGACAGATATATGCCGATAACTCTTTATCAGTGACTGAATTACTTTGTAGGTATTTTTCTGTGAATACCTAGCCTTCTGGTCAGTAAATGTTACCAAATGTTAAAATTAAGTTGTCGTTTGTAGCGATCGGCTCATATAAAGCATGTTCTATAGGTCTGACCGTACTACTATTGTTGGGGGTGGTTTACTCTCTGTATAGAGGGCATTTCTTGTCTGTTTTTTAATCAAGAACACCTAATTAAGCGGTTGTCTTGGAGCTCGCTCTTTTATTTCTGTTTTCACTGTGTGGATCCTAGTTTTGTACTCTCATTGTGAAACTATGGGAAATATTATGGTCGATGCACTACTTTTACCTTCCTAAAAGGGGAAACTGGTAATATCCACCTGACAGAAAAGTATTATGCCTAATAATTGAACCCAATAAGCCTATTAAGTGAACCAACTGCAGCTGAAAAGTAGTAAGCCTTGACCACTGTAGGATTCTGTAGAGTTAGACTAGGTCATATACTGGGCTAAACAAAAGTACTTTTAATCCTATTTATAAAGTGAGCAGGCAGTCTGGGCTTACAACAGATGGCAAAGCTCTTAGTGGGAGTAATAATTTCTAGTGGCCGTTACTTGCACCTTGTCTTTTTGAATATCTGCTGCTTACTTTCAGTATGGCTTCATAGGGTATGTGTAATTGGGCTTGTTGCATTTCACTACTTGCCTACTAGCTCACTGTACTATAACACTGACTAAGATTTATTACCTGCTTTGTTTTCTCATAACTGTTTTTACCAGTGGGAAACTAATAGTACCCCATCATTCTCATGTCCCTGCATAGAACTGCTTGTTCATTAGTTGCCACCACAGCTCTCTAAATACAACTAAATGTTTTAAAGGGATAGAATTGTATGTCAGGTGCTAGCTCAGAATGTAACATTTTAATATTCTCAAAAGTGTATGCATCCAAGGTACTCATTATCACTGTAATAATCTGTGTCTTCACCCTGACTGTTATTGAGCACATTTGATATTCCTGCTGCATAAACACTTAATTATGCTTTTGTTTTCTCTCTCTAACCTTCATAGCTTTCTACCTCTTCTCCTGCACTAAGAATTGGGAACCTACCTGCCTGGTCTTTAAGAACCCCTTCCATTTAATTTCTGACACTCTGGCGTCAGCTCAAATAAACCTACTGCCTAGAACAAACTTCCAGTTCCAAAGTGAATACAAAAGTATGTTCTTCTCTAAACCTAATTGCTAAGCTGACCTTTTTGTAATTACCTAGTCTTGCATGTAATTTAGTGACCGAGCCTGGAACCCAGCAGCCATACCTCTCCCTACCCTGTTAATACTGACCTTCTCTCCTTTGAATACTATTAAAGCCTGCTCTACCAGCTATCTCTGCCATAGCTACCTATCACTGTACTTTACTCTTTGCCCACTAGGTGACACTCTAACCAAGGCCGTTGCTGCATCCTTTACCCCACTTTTTTCCCATACTTGATCTCTGACTATCTTTCCAGTCTTCCTGCTACATTACACTACTCTTCAGTGTGTCTTCCCCCTCCATCCAACTATACTCTTCTCATTTTTCACTCTACTATCCCTGAACTTCCACATAATTGCATTATCACAACCTACTCACCTGCTACTTCCACGAGGGCCACAGGAATTCTGCTACACACAGATTGTGTCTGCAAAATCTTCCTTCACTTTCTCTAACCCGTTCCGTTCGCCCTGCGGGCTCACTCCACTACCCTACCCTACCCCCAATTCCCACACACCCCCAGGGTCTCTATGCTTATACTCACATAACCACTCCTTCTTCCTCCCTACCTACTAAACTCCACCCCTTTCACTATTCCTCACTTGATATTCCCTCCCTACACACCATCTATCACCCTACCCATCCCTTACATCTTTATAAGGCAATACCTACTCCTGTACCTTTCTCAACACCATATATCTAACTTATCTAAATCTCAACATGCTTACAAAACAGACATCCTTCTCCATTCAACTACTACTTCTTCTGAACCTTATCTACATCTACTAACTTACCCAGCTCAACACTACTACCCACTCACCATTTCTTCATACAACCAACTCACTCCCCACAATACACTCATACTCATTTAGGTCAATATCCCCCAGCCTGTATCCTATTAACAACTATCTATTTTTCCACTACAAGCTAATCACTCCTTACAAAATCTCCAGCCCCCCCCTCTAACCTCTAAAACCCTCACAAATCTAATAATACACAACCTAGAAACAAAGCAGTCCAAACACCACTTTAGCATAATCCAACATCTAACAACCATTCTTCTATCTGGAGATATACACCCTAACCCCGGCCCAAACACCTCCTTCTCTACATCCAAATCCATCCTTCTAGCTTCTCTAAATACCCAAAGTATAGCTAACAAAATTCCCAACCTGCATGCCTGGCTACTCTACAACAAACCTGACATCTTAGCTATCTCAGAAACCTGGTTAAAACCTCATATAAAAGATGCTGAAATAGTACCACCTAACTACTCCATCATCAGAAAATACAGGGCCCACAGAAAGGGTGGCAGAGTAGCTCTACTCCACTCATCCTCCCTATCCATTACTCCCTATAATAAACCCATTCCCCAATTTACCAACGCAGAATTAATACTAGCTCTACTTCAATTAAATAGACACAAACACATATGCACAGCCTCACTTTATATTCCCCCTGGAGACAATATCTCAGTTCTTGAAGATATCCTCTCCTGGCTTTCTACCAATATCAGCAATAAAACTATAATCCTGAAAGACACAAACATTACTGGTCCTCCATTCAGTCCCCTTCACACCCCCTAAACATCAACCTATATAATTACTCTCAGCTTACCAACAACATAACCAGGCCCTCTAAAGAATTCTCCAGTGGTAGCACCCTAGCCTGGATCTTAGTCTCTCACCCCCACTACTACCCTGACAGTGAGACTCTTCCCGATTCCCTGCGCGACCACCTCCCCATCTTTACAAGGCATCTTCCTTCACCCTTACATTTAACTCATAATTACCTCACCACTCACTACCAAAAAAACTTCAACCCCAAAGCCTTCTCTGACTCCCTAAAATCACTAAACTGGAAACATCTTAAGACTCTACCCCTGGAAAATGCTGTTGCCAACTTCAATTCAACTTTCCTAAAACTGTTAGATAGTTGTGCCCCCTTAAAAACCAAAAGAATAAGAAACAAAACTGCCCCTTGGCTTACCAAAAACACACTAACTGCCATGCGCCTTAAAGTCAAAGCCTGGGCACGTTACCAAAGAAACAAAACTCCCACCACCCTTAATGAGTTCAAAACACTCCACAACAGAGTTAGAAAGCTTATTACAGCAGACCGACAGAATGACTTCTCCTTACTTCAAAACAACCATAAAACCAATCCACAAAAATTCTGGAAAGGTATCACTACCCTCCTAAAAGCCGGCACAACAGACATCCCAAGCCCTGACCCAAATGCATTAGATATAGATCTAGCCACTCAATTTAACTCTTTTTTCATAGACTTTATTTCCAAACTAACCTCATCCTTCTCTAATAACACTTCACCACCCACTCCTGCCTCTCCTCTCTTGTCAGCCCCTCACCTCCACACTCTCATACCCTTTCTTCCCACCACCCACCATTCTCTATAAAACCCATTCCAACTTCTACCATAGAAAACTTCTACAAAAGCTAAAACCATGCTCCAATGCCCCCGATAGCATTCCCTCATCCTTCCTTAGCATAGCTGCTGAAGCCATTGCCTTCCCCATCAGTATCCTAATCAGTCACTCTATCCAAGAAGGTTTTGTACCCCAACTCTGGAAAAAGGCTTTCATCATACCCCTGCACAAAGGAGGCAATAACAACAATATTACAAACTTTCGTCCCATTGTCATCCTCTCTCCCATCTCTAAACTCCTAAAAAAATGTATTCATCTTCAACTCCTTCCCTATCTCATAGATAATAACTTATTAACTCTCACTCAACATGGATTCAGACCCAGTCACAGCACTATGACTGCCCTCCTATCCTTCCTGGAAATTGTGAATAAAGCCAGGGATTCTGGCTTTGCTGTATCTACCCTCCTACTTGACCTCTCTAAGGCCTTCGATACCATCTCTCACAACCTTTTCCTTACCAAACTTTGTAAACTAAACCTATCCCTTTTCTCTGTCAATTCGTTCACCAGCTACCTCTCTAACAGGCAACAAGCAGTCAAGTGGAAAAAGGCCATCTCCTCTTTCCTTAACACTCCCACTGGTGTCCCCCAGGGTTCCATATTGGGTCCCCTCCTCTTCAATATATTCATAAATGATTTCTTCCGCTCAGTTCCTTTTGCTAACCTTATTCAATACGCAGACGATTCAGCTATAATCTATGCTGCCATATCCATCCCCACTCTATTAAAGCATGCTCAAGACGCCTTCTCTACCACAGAACAGTGGATGAAAGACAATCACCTAGCACTCAATGTGTCAAAAAACAAACTCATGGTATTTACCCCCTCCACCATTGATAGAAACCTATTCTCAATCACCAGCCATAATAACACACCTCTTGAACTGGTAAGTGAAACCAAACTATTAGGGGTCAACATCAATGACTAGCTTAAATTCAGTTCCCATCTACAACTAAACATAAAAAAAAGCACCAAACACTTGGCATGCTCTACCGACACAATAGATACCTTACTACATCGACTAAGCTCACTCTCACTACTACATTTCTCATCCCTTCCCTCCTTTATGGTGCCCCTTTCCTAACAAACCTACAATCACCTCTCAAGACAAAACTGTCCTCTTGTTATAATAAAATTGCCAAATTTGCCACTAGGCACAAATCATCAACCCACCAATGTGCATCTCTCCACAAACTAAACTGGCTAGAACTTCCCAACTATCTCACCTATACTCAGCTTACTTATGCACACAAACTCATTTTTCACCCCTCCCTCTCCTCTACATTCAAAATGCACCACCCAGAAAGGCTCCTGAGATCTAACAACCAAAACCTAATAGAATTGTACAAACCTCTTCATCTCCCAGGACAAAACCTCCTGTCCTTTGCCCTGGCATGACTATGGAACTCCCTCCCTCCCTCCCTCCCTCCATCCATACCACCACAAACCTCTCTTCCTTTAACAAATCACTTCACTCACATCTAACATGCAAGTGGGACTGCTCCTGCTCCCACCCCACATAGCCTCTTCTCCTCTTCGTACAGGCAACTATCTCATTTATTACAGACTCTAATTTCATATTTGCATCTAGCAAATACTAAGCCAATTGTAAATAACTTCTTATAATTCTCTAATTGTACTATTCCATTTCAGGAAACTGTATATTTACAAATGCCATGTTTGTTTTTTGTTTAATGTAACCTAAAATTTAATTGTAACTGCTGTAATCTTTGTTTTGTCTTCAAGCTTTTCTCCCCACGTCTCCATTGAAAACGGGTTCTTATTGGCCCAGTGGACTATCCTGGTTAACCAACTGCAAATAAATAAATAAAATAAATTAAGATGAGTTTAAGTTTGCTACTTCTACTACTATTGTCTGATCTCATCATCTCATTAATATACAGTATTTAACTAGAGATATATGGACTGAAAATCTACCACACAGAGAAGTTTCTTACACTGTTTTGTAAATCTTATGCTCTACAATATCTAAAATCATATGCAAAACAGCTTATGAATTAAAACTCCATTATTCTATTATTTTCACTGCTACGTGTAAAAATCCTGTCCCTGCACTGCATTAAATACTGTTACTAAGGTCTGTGAAACGCACATTCGTGTGTGTCATACTACTGAGGAAAAGTTTGAGTTAAAGCACTTTACAAATGGTTAAAATAGGCTAGAAGTCTTGTTTCTGTATAGCATTGTTTAAATATTTCCGTGGGAAAAAAACAGCATGTGTATTTCCTTCTAGTAGTGCTAATATAAAGCTGTCAGTTGATTGTGCAGTGTTTCTACCACTGCATGCTTCAGCTGCCAAGAAATACACGTGTATTTGGCAGGTGCTGTAAATAATAAGCAATTCAGCAAGACAGTCACAGCATAAAATAGCACGGCTTTGAATAATTCAGTAAAATGTTTGAACTCTTGAAGTTTAGAGAGAGAGAAAACACAGATACAGATTGTAAAAATAGCACAGCTCTGAATGAGTCAGTAAAATGTTTGATCTCTTGGAGTTTCGATGACTAGAAAATGCAAACACTGAGAACAGAAGAACAATATTTTGAAAGATGTAGCAAAATAATTGAACTCCTGAATATGAGTAGCTAGAAAATGTAAATTAAAGTTCAGAAAACTGTATTCGTCCAGATTACTGATACCTTCCTCATCATCTATGCTGCACAAAACTGCAAGAAGAACTTCCCCAACAAAAAGAACAAGCTAGGAATGCAGTAGACGTTGTAGATGCAGATGCTGAATGTGGGACTCTTGTGGTATCACACAACATGCTGGAGTCAGACAGAGTAAAGCCTGAAAATATTTGAGTGGCTATTTAACTATCAATCAAGTAGTGAAAGAATGCTAAAAATCTGTAAAAGAATTAGGATTTTGGAAAAATATGTTTTTCAGGCAGATTTTTATTAAGGCATGAGAAAGACATTATTACCCAGCAAAAGTGAACATTTTGGCAATAGTTCTACTGAGTAGCTCCAGATTAGCCAAAAGCATGATTAATTAAATGAGAGTGAGCTACCATAAGGTGCACAATGAACATTTCATTAGGCAAAGCATCAGTCTATGAAAAATGCAACTGTAATTCACATCTAATCACAAATAATCATAGGTGCATAGGTTCATAGGTTCATAGGAGGATACTAGGCTAATGGCCCTAGGGCTTTACATGCCTAGCCATGTTATATCCATGTTCCCTGATTGACCTTGGTTTATGGTTGTTATTCGTGGAGCAAGGCTATGAACAGCACTGACTGCCCCTGTCAATGACGGACATAGGTGCCACCCCCATGGTGTAATTACTAATTCTAGTTTGTGATTGAATAGGGTTATTGAGGAGCTCTGCTTCATGTTAACTGGGAGTTTATTCCAGAGCAGCAGCAATCTGTGGGAGATAAATCTGTCTCTCCAGCATATTTATGTCTCATTTTTAGATAGACCTAAGCATAATAGCAAGGAGTAGGTAATGGAGGTTGACATTCTATCAACCAAATGGGGCAGCCTCAGAGCTGATTACATTAAGCAGAGGACTCTAGGAGATACAGCTGTTGCATTTGTCTTTTTTAACTTGACCACCTTGCTTCATTTACTACAGATTTTTAGAAAAGTCCTCTCTCGAATGATTAACCTACACCCCATTAGCAGACTTAAACAGAATGAGAGTTAAAAAGTGGAAACAAATATAAAAGGACCTCTGCAAGGGAAAAGCCAAAATTTCAGGAGAAACTGAAATGAGACTTATAAGAAACTGTGGGTACAAATATAAAAGGGTATGCAAAAGGAAAAGGCAAAATATTTCAATCTCGCTAGAAGTAACTATAACACAAGACCCCCCCCCCCCCTTTGCCACATAGCCCCTCTCCCCACTGATGGAACAGACACTTATGCTGAGTTATACATCAGTGTTTTAAACAATTACCTGTACAATTGTATTGACTTTACATTAGCTGATAGAACCAAAGCAAGATCTTCAAGGAAAAACAAACCTGCCTGGTGGACAACTGCCATTAATAGGCTATACATTAGAAGAAAGCAATTGCTGTCTAAGAGTAGGAAGGAACAGTCTCAAAACTGGAAACACTTCCTCCTCTACTTAAACAAACAAATAAAACTCATAGTAAAGTCCTCCAAAGCTAAATACCAATCCAAATTAGCTTCCCTACCTAGGGATAACCACAAGCTGTTCTTTAGTTAAATCTGTAACCTCAAAGGTAAGGCCCAGGTTTGCGATGAACTCATAGTTAAAGGTACTACATATATAGAACCTGTGGTTATAGCAAACCTGCTGGCTGACAGGTTCAGTGAAAACTTCACTCCCCTGTCCCCGCCACATGTACCCCAAAGCATCCCTAACACCTGTCCCCCACCTAGTATCTCTGAGGAGCATGTCTTTAAATGCCCTCTCCAAGACCAAAAACACAGCATCTATGGGACCAGACAACATCCCAGGCTGTGTTCTACATGGGGTAAAACAGGAATTAGAATCACCATTGAGCATGCTTTTCAATCACAGCCTAAGCATTGGCTTCATCCCAGAAGAATGGAAACAGCTACCATCATCCCTTTGCAAAAAGGGGGTGCATCCACAGACCCCAGGAACTATAGACCCATTAGCCTGACCAGCCTTATCTGCAAGGCCATGGAGTGAATCATCATGGACCTTATTAACAAAGATATAGGGAATCTCCAAATGCTCACCCCCACCCAGTTTGTCAAGGTGTCAAGGGGAGATCATGCTTGTTAATCTTGGTGGACTTTTTTGGGACAGACACCAAAGCCCTAGATGAGGGTAAATCTGTTCATACAGCCTACCTAGACTTAGCCAAGGCCTGTGACACCATCCCCAACTCAGGCATCATTGATAAACTCACATAGCTGGCTATCAACCCATATACTGTCAGGTGTGTTGAAAACTGGCTCACTGATAGAATTCATACTGTCAAAATAGGGGACTCCATCTCCTCCACTACATCCGTAACCAATGGTGTTCCACAGGGATTGGTTCTGCGATCCCTGTTGTTCAGAATCTACTTATTTGATGTACAGGCTAAAACTAAAGGACTGTGTTCAACAAAGTTTGTTGACAACTGGAAACACGGAGTGATCATTGAAACCCCTAGCGATGTCAACATCCTGCAAGAAGGTCTTACTTAGACTAATGACTGGTGCCAAAGTCATGGTCTTAAACTTAATGCCAAACATGCATTATCATCCCCTTTGGCAAGGGTGATGTTTCTGCAAATACCCCATCAATATCAATCCCCTAAGCACACAGTCAGTGGTGAGAGATCTGGATACAAAGGTTGTTACCATGTCTCCACAGTGATAAGAAGGGTATTTTATATTGCTCATTTCATAACTAAGGGCATTGACTCCAGAACAAAAGAGGTTATAACCCCCTATACTCTTCCCTCAGCAGGCCAATAACTGAGTACAATTCTCCCTTTGGTATATTCCTTTCCAAACACCTGCAGCAACTGGAGAGACCACAAAGGTTCCATACAAAAAAAATTCAGATTCTTCAAGGTCTGTCTTATGCAGACAGACTGAAATCATTGTCACTTTGCTCTGTGTTGTACAGACTGTTCAGATGCAACCTGTGCCTTGCATGTAGAGCAATCTCTGACCCCGCTTTAATGCAAATGCTGCACATTCGCAAGTCAAATGGCACACGGGTCACTCACTCAAAGGATCTTAACCTAGTATGTGACATCAACAGAACTTGCTGGAGAGACAGCTTTGTCAAACAGAGGTTGCCTCACCTTTGCAACAAGCTTTCTATTCATGTTAAACAAAGCCCCTTGTTGGCCCTTTTTAAGCATAATTTGGATGATTGGATGGGTAACCGAAAATTCACCCCAGGGATTCCAGCTGTGTCCCTCGTGGACAGAGGCAATAGGTGTTGATTTTAGTGTCTGCTTGAACCGTATGCCCTTGGGAACATGGGATGAACTTGGTTAGACTTGTAAGGGCCTTGGGGCTGATAGCCTAGTTACCTCATATGATCCTATGAACCTATGAAAAGCAAACTAAAAAAAGTCATACCCAGCAGTGTTTGCAAGTAAGCAGAATTAAATGCTTCATTATACTTTATACAAAGGGGAGCTCAGTAGTTTGGATTGGTGATTTATTTAGACAATAATTTCAGCTGTAGTTTACTGTGGATATTTAGGTTTTTTTCTTTTTGCCAGGAATATCCAGTGAAAACAATGTTGTAGAAGGTTAAGTCTGAGATCAAGTGAACCCTGAGACTGTTAGGTAGTGTGCAATTGTGGGGTAGATGTGGAAGTCTGGTTGCCTAAAATGGGTTCTCTATTTAAATATATTAGTCAGGTTGGAAAAACAAAACAAAACAAAAAAATGTGAGCCTACTCTCAGATGATTGGGTTACAGGAATGGCCTGTTTTTAAATCTTGCTGTCAGGAGAGAGATATGCCAGTGAAAGGAATGTGATACCCTTGTTATAAAAGACAATTCCTGTCACAGTACAGTTCTACAGACAGGAAGAAACTAGGGAGAAACTTCAAGGAAATGGGATCTATCCTGATATCAAAAGATTGCCAGCTATCCTTGTGCCAGAGTGTAACTTCCTTGTTATAAAATACTATCCTTAAACATTTCACTTCCCCCCATAATCTATTATTTACCCACAGGAAATAAATAGCAAAGGATTATAGTTTGCAAGAAGTATCATTAGCATGGCAGGCACTTACTGGTAGTGAAAGGATGCATAGGCAAAACTCTATTCATTTAGCAGTGTGAGCATAAAGGGTGTGTCAGTGCTCAAGAAAAGTGACAATAGAAGATGGGTGGTGCTGCAGACATTTATTCAGTTTCCCCCCCAAGGGTATTCATTGTTTGAGCTTGTTGATTCTTCCCTTGCAGCAGCAAAACTCTCTTGTTCACCTTTTCTCCCCAAACCATAGACTATTTATTTGTGGCTTCACCTGGGGTTTGTCTCCTTCATGTTCAGGTTACTATCACCCCCAGCACATGCACATACACACAGTAAGCTGGTGATGTCAAGTTGATAAACACAGATGGTGAGCCTAAGAGCTCATAGTGTTGTTCACCAATGAAGCTTAAAGGGTTGGTTGTTCCCACCTTCACCTTGTGTATACTTGCTATTTAGCCAGGGGGTGTATGCAATGTGTCCTTTGCAATGGATGTCCTTGTCTCCATGGAACACCTTCTTTATCTCTGCCCCTCCCCAAAACAGATGCCTTGGTGGACCATTTGTCTCATCTAGAAGCGCTAATGCCAAGCATATCTGGCTATGCCTCATCACTCCTCCTCACAATGTCAGCTCCAACAGGTGCCTAAGCTGATAATCAAATGTGTTGCCTTGGTTGTAGTCAGGCCTTTATCCTTCTGTGTATGTCATTGGAACAGCATATAATATATAGTTCAGTATATCATAAAATATGCAATATAAAATTATTTACAACAGTGCAGGAGAATTTCCAGTGAACAAATATGGAAATTTAACATATGTACCAAAACAATTGCATAAGATAGGTGCCGAGGCAAACGGGTAATATCAAGTACCTGAGTAACCTACAGGAAATGTTAAATATTCAAAAAGAATGATGGGCTACTTCCCTCTTTTCAGGGAAGATCCAAGGGGGCATTCATACTGACTAGGGGAATCTTGGTCAAGGCACCAGATAAATTCCCCTACTCTTTTTGAGCAGGGACAGTGTAGAGGGCTTCTTTCTGGAAGCCCATGGAGATTCCAGGAAAGTGGAGGTTAAGGTGAACATGGTGGAAAAGAGCTTTGTGAATATGCATTGAGGTGAAGATGATGATTTTACAGTAAATGAGTTACAGCCTGGTAGTCTGGATGATTCCATACTGGTAGATTTAATGCAGCACAAAGAAATGAGCAGTGAAACCTCATTATCCTGGGGATGAGCAATTGAACAATGTTTGTTAGCACTGAAACTAATGAAGGTGGTGGAAGTAGTGGATGTTTGAGTAGGACTGTTGTTAGAAAGATGGGAGGAATTTGATTGTACAATATTGGATGATTATATGTTTAAAAAGGAAGACTTGATAGAAAGTGTGGATAGAAATATTAAAGGGCCTCTGCAAGGGAAAAGTCAAAATAATAACTGAAGTAAGTCTTGTTGGAAACTATGGGTACAAATATAAAAGGGCAATCACAAGGAAAAAGACAAAATATTTCAGAGAGAAGCAAAAAAAAAGAAAGTGTATATGCGCAGTGTTTGTAAGTAAGCTGTCAAATATCATGCACACAGTGCAAAAATACAGTAGGAATAAAAATTACAACAAATAAACTAATAGACAGATATTTTGTATTGTAGATTTTCTATATGGCTGTACTGTTGGGGCTCAATGCATGAGAGGCTAGATCATTTCTTCACTTTGTAAAAGAACAGATTTGTAACCTAAGATTTTTTGACTTTTAATTCAGTACACCTGATGTGGAGACAGCCTGGCAAGGACTGTAGTTATAAGCATGCAGCCAAAGGCCCATCCAGTGTGCACTCAAATGATCTTAAAATGCACCTAGAATAAAAGAGACTACAACTCAAGGTTAGATGCATGCAGATTCAAAGCAGCCGAGAGAACGAAACCGCTTGAAGCTAAAGAAGAAGAAAGGCCATTATACCTCTCAACTGTCCAGATTTTTGCAGAATGTCCAGATTTTTGCCATAAAACTTTGGTCTGCTCCTCATAACATTTGTGGTTTTCTGGCAAATTACTGGGGTGATCTGAGGAATGAAATCAGTAAATAATGACATACATTTGAGTTTCAGACTTCATATCCTTAAGAAAATGTATCTTAACACAAACAATGTTATTCTAGCTACATTTTAAGTTTATAAGAGCAATACTTAAAGTGTGCCCTTATTTTTGGGCCTTTGTCCCTCCCATTATGACAGGCTTTGTCCAGAATTCTTGGGCCAAGAGACTGAGCGGTATGGACATGATGCTTTGGAGCTGCAGAGAAAGATAAAAAGAGCAAAAATGGGGATGAAACAGCATCAACGTGAATGGTAACTTATCTCCCTTCTAAAGGCTTATGTGAGCAACAGTGGTAAAACCTCAGGCCTAAACGCCAAGGACAGTGCTTATTTATTTCATTACTATTAAGTGGTGGATTAATAATACTTTTTTCCAGCATTTGAAAGAGTGTGTATTTAGAACCAAACTGACCAAGGTCAGTGAGTGAGGCCTGTATTTCCTCTGCTCATGAATAAATTTACACATTCTGTTAGCATCATATTGGATTTTGATCGTGTTGACTATTATAAAGTATGTCTTTCTGGAATGATTTAAGCTCACTCCTATAGAATATCTTAAAACATTGTATATATATATATATATATATATATATATATATATATATATATATAGGGGTTCCCTTTATAATTTCGAAATACTGAAATCCCGACTTTCATTATTTGAAAATTATAATACCGAAGCCTTGAAATTTCGAAACACCAGAAACGCAAAGTTCAAAATAACGAAGATCGGAGCTTCTGGTTTTGCGTTGTGTGAATGCATAGGTGTATATATAGGTAAGTACATATGAGTGTGTTGGTTAGGGGCTTTTGTGTATGTTAGTGTGTGTTTTGGCTTTGATGTGTGTGTGTGCAAGGGGCTGTGAAATGTGTGTGTGTGAGTTACCTTTGTGTGTGTGATTGTGCGATCTCGGAGTTAGTATATATAAGTAGGGAGGGTGTGGGGGCGTAGCCTCCCACATAGGGGGTGCAGGGGGGCTTGACCCCCTGCTTGTCTGTAGTGTAGGATTATTTGTTTGATTGTGGGGGGAGACTGTGTATATGTGTGTGGTGTATTTGCATTGTAGGTTCACGATTTTAAATTTCGCAGTTATGGGGTTTCGGTATTTAAAGGTTTCGGCTATAGAATTTCGAAATACTGAAATTTGGGATTTCAGTATTTTGGGATTCTATAGTGAACCATATATTATATATATATATATATATATATATATATATATATATAGGAGAAAACTAGAACACAGTGTTATAAATTTCTTATCTTCTCAGACAAGCCAAAGATATGAATATTATTTTCCCGGGACCTGTTTTCTAGATCATCTATTTTGCTCAAAAGTAAAGTGTTTTGTCTCAGTAAGAATTCAGTGTTATTTTCTTCCTCTGTTAATCTCCCTTCCTTGACATTTAAGGCAGCTTCTATTCCTGATTTTTGATTTTTCTGTTGATTAAGAGACTGTTATATTTGTTCCATTTGTTTAGAGAATTTTTCTTTAAAATTGTCTAGTTTATTGTCCATCTTGTCCATTTTCAGTGGTAGTTTTTGTATGTTGTTTAAAATAGTCTGAAAGTCCTGCTTCATGGATGAGTCCTGTGAGGTTGTTTTTGTGAAGAATCTTCTGATCAAAAGTGAAGAATCTTCTGATCAAAAGTTTGACAGCAGAATGTTGTAATATTAGTCAATTTGTTGATATTATCTTTCAGAACTACTCATTATATTGTTTTTTACTTAAAAATATTGAATAAGATAACTTAGATATATAATTTCCTGTCACAAATTAAAAGTAAATAGCAGAGCTCAAAAAAAAAAAAAACTGCTACTAGCCTGTCAGCATCCTGGCCATGCCCCCCCAATCATAAAACTTCTCTGAGAGAAAAGGGAAGGGAGCAAAAGTTTTGCTAATGAGCTAGTAGAGCTAGTATCATGGTAACGGAGCTAGTAGAGGTAGTATCATGGTAAGGGAGCTAGTAGAGGTATTATCATGGTAAGGGAGCTAGTAGAGGTAGTATCATGGTAATGGAGCTAGTAGAGGTAGTATCATGGTAATGGAGCTAGTAGAGGTAGTATCATGGTAACGGAGCTAATAGAGGTATTATCATGGTAAGGGAGCTAGTAGAGCTAGTATCATAGTAATTGAGCTAGTAGAGGTAATATCATGGTAACGGAGCTAGTAGAGGTAGTATCATGGTAAGGGAGCTAGTAGAGGTATTATCATGGTAACAGAGCTAGTAGAGGTATTATCATGGTAAGGGAGCTAGTAGAGGTATTATCATGGTAACGGAGCTAGTAGAGCTAGTATCATAGTAATTGAGCTAGTAGAGGTAATATCATGGTAACGGAGCTAGTAGAGGTAGTATCATGGTAAGGGAGCTAGTAGAGGTATTATCATGGTAACAGAGCTAGTAGAGGTATTATCATGGTAAGGGAGTTAGTAGAGGTATTATCATGGTAAGGGAGCTAGTAGAGGTAGTATCATGGTAACAGAGCTAGTAGAGGTAGTATCATGGTAAGGGAGCTAGTAGAGGTAGTATCATGGTAAGGGAGCTAGTAGAGGTAGTATCATGGTAACGGAGCTAGTAGAGGTATTATCATGGTAAGGGAGCTAGTAGAGGTATTATCATGGTAACGGAGCTAGTAGAGGTAGTATCATAGTAATTGAGCTAGTAGAGGTAATATCATGGTAACGGAGCTAGTAGAGGTAGTATCATGGTAAGGGAGCTAGTAGAGGTATTATCATGGTAACGGAGCTAGTAGAGGTAGTATCATGGTAAGGGAGCTAGTAGAGGTAGTATCATGGTAAGGGAGCTAGTAGAGGTATTATCATGGTAACGGAGCTAGTAGAGGTATTATCATGGTAAGGGAGCTAGTAGAGGTATTATCATGGTAACGGAGCTAGTAGAGGTAGTATCATAGTAATTGAGCTAGTACAGGTAATATCATGGTAACGGAGCTAGTAGAGGTAGTATCATAGTAATGGAGCTAGTAGAGGTAGTATCATGGTAACAGAGCTAGTAGAGGTAGTATCACGGTAACAGAGCTAGTAGAGGTAATATCATGGTAACGGAGCTAGTAGAGGTATTATCATGGTAACTGAGCTAGTAGAGGTAATATCATAGTAATGGTGGTTTGTCTTGAAACAGCCTTTGCTCCAGATTTTCACAAGGACTTGATCCTCATCCTGGTAGATAGAAAGAAACTGATGATAAGGGATAACGAATTCTGCATAAGACATAATAATCATTAAACCTTCAGTTGTTAGGAGCATTGTTTGCCTAAGCAGTCTACTCCAGTTAGAGTCATGGAAGGAATGCCTTTTTCAGGTGTCATTTGTCAGGGTTGAACTAGAAAAAGGGACAAGGAGAAAAAGCTGGTGGCAGGTTTTTATGTTATATTAGTAAATGCCATGACAGGAAATAACTTTTATGAATGTGCCTACAGCCACATGCAGCATGCCATGGAGACAAGCAAATAGAGAAGACATAAGTGGGAGACCCACCTAATGTCCTTACTTCCAAAAGAGGCTGAAGATATGGTTAGTTTACAAAAGCAGCTGAGTAAAAGCAATAATTATGACTTGGGAGTCACAAGTGTCAACAGGTACTAGACTTCTTCTGAAGATGGTAATTTTAATGGAAGGGTTATTTGTCAGCAGTAAACCCTAAGTCTGATCCACAGCTGTTAAAAGATACTGGACTTCCTAAAGAAAGGAGATTGGGCAAGATCAAAAAAAGAGAACTGCCAGAAGCACAGCTCTCAGATCTGACTTTAGAAACATCAAAGGTGTAGCCAAGGAAGCATCTGAGTTTCAACTATAGAGTGTCCATACATGGAATAAGGGGTTATTGTGCAGTCAATAAACTCAAGGATGGGGTTCAGAGTGAGAAGTGATATAACAGTTGCTAGTGCCAGGTGTCTAGCTCCAGCACTTTTGGATATGACCCATGATATTCCCTTTTCTGGGATTTCAGCAAAGTGGAGGCATATACAATTTCATTTTGGTCACTTATTGCAATGTTTCATAAGGCAAAAGACAAAACTATTTTTTGATACTTTTGTCTATTACTGAACAATAATTATAGAGGATAGCCATGAATACTGTGGGAATCTTAGTACCTCAGTCATCATAGGCATACCTTGTTAGTGGTGGCAATGTATTATGCTACTAGGTACCCTCGGGTGGTGGCTTGTCCTCTGTTAAGAAAAAAAAGGAGCAAATATTCTGTTTGAAATTTTTAGCAGGGTTGGTTTTCCCTAGGAAATACTTGAAAGATAGAAGGTCTAACTTTATGTCAGACCTCCTGACCTGTTTGGGGAACTGCAATGGTTGAAACATTTAAAATCACCCCTCACATATTAACAAACACATGTTTTGTGGAGAAGTTTAACATTACTCATAAGACCATGATGAGGGCCTGCAAAGACAGGTTTAAATTGGAGTGGGACAAGTACCTGACCAAAGTCCTCTTTGCACAGATGGTGGTACCCCAAGTATTCACAAGTTTTTCACCATCTGAACTATTTTACAGTCATAGATTAAGGAGGCCACTGGAATTAATTCATGATGAACAGTAAAGGGATTGTAATTCTCATGAAGATTATAATGTGGAGTATGCATTGAATTTCAGAAGAAAAAAACTCAGGGAGCTCGTGGGGTTGGCATAGGATAACCTAGCTCAATTATAATAGCAACAAATGATTTAGTATGCCAGTGAAAGGATGATAATATACTGTCAAACAAAAAGGTATTGATGCTTATGTCTATTCAGCAAATTAAGCTTCAGGCAGCTTGGGAGAAATTGTTCACTGCTGTATGAAAGCAAGCAATGATAATCATGTGCTGGGGTTGCCAGGCTGGAGGCAGAAACACAAATTTGTCAGCTCAACATTATGCAACCTCACCATTATAGGGAGTACTCTGCACTTAGCATTTCTAGTTACTTATAAGAGGAACTAGAGGGGGATCATGGAGTACACTTTCTCACGCTTCAGTGAATGAGGTAGCGCTGTCACAGCATCCCTTACCCACAATATGGAAATCTGAGCAGTATGTCAAGTCTGGAGACATGTTCACTGCTGTGTCAGGGTGTACACAACTGGGGCAGAATAAAGTACTAAAATAAAAAGATGTCAAAAGGAGATTTCAAAAGGATTTTTCACTAGGATCAAAAAATATAAAATGCCTTCCATAAAGAGAATTGCATGTTTCAACTAAGGAAATGCACCTATTCCCTAGATTAAATTTCTTCAGGATCTCTGAAAAATACTTGTTTGTGGTCTATAACGAGAGAAATGACAGCTGATGTATGTTTTCCTGGATTTATACATTTAAATAGTTGTGTATTTCATTATAATTTATAGCTGCTTTCTTCTAATAATATGGAATTATATACTGTTGCCATGCTCACTGTTTCCTTTATAAGCTGCATTACTTCATTGTGAAAAAGAATTGTGTACTCTGTCACTGTTTAAATATGGGAAGGCAGTTTCTATTTGTGTTTGCAGTTTATCTAACCATTACAAGGTGTACTGAGCTAGAGCTGCTGAAGTCCCTCTCTTTTTTTTTTCCTCTGAGACTTTTATTTGGGTTTGAAAATCTCTCAAACCTCCTAGGAGTGTATTGAACTATAACAGCTGTCGTTATTTGCTTTCTGTTTGCCTGGAAATATGTACCCAGAATTTGACCAACTGTAGTCCCAACCCTCTGGGGATTCAGGAAGAAGCATAGTACTCATGTTAAGGGCTGCAATAAAAAGGACATGTTTCCATGATGCAGTATTGTGTGATTCAGTGACACTTTAGTGGTAATAGGAAAGAGCTCATTATAGGCAAATCTGCATGTCTCTGAATCGCTGTTAACTACCATGAGCACTTTCCTGTAGTCATTAACACTGTCAGTCCATACATTGCATTGGCACACACACCATCAAATTCACTCTCTCACATGCACACACAAAGTAAAACACACACACACACACACACACACACACACACACACACACACACACACACACACACACACACACACACACACAAAACCATATACCTCTGCCTGAGATGTCAGAATGTAGCCAATGTCTCCTTTTTCCTGCCTTTGTAAATCATGGATGATTTGTAATTCATTAATGCCAGACGTTAAAGTTTCAGACATCATATCCTTCAGTAAACACATGGTAGTGAAAATGCTGTTTCACTAGCAAACTTCTAAGTTTTTTTTTAAAAGAAGAATACTTAAAATCCATCCCTGATTGTGTTTCTCAGTGCTGCCATTAATTTTGGCTTTGTCTAGATTTATTGTACTACAAGGTTGGACGTTATACTTCTATGTGCCCTGTCCCTCTCCCTTGTAACTCACAGACTGCTGTGGGCATTGATTAATGCTTGAGGATCTTCATTATATGTTGTAAAAACCCTTGCTGTGCTAACTTTTTTCTACTCTTAGTTCTCTTACCATTAAAGCCATGGTGTTTGGTGGTGGTGCAGAGAACTAACATTTGGGAGGAAATGTGTGAAGTGTGAATTCATTCAATGTCACTGCCATAAACAGGCTATACAATAGAAGGAGGAAACTAGTTCAGAAAAAAAGCAAATCCCAAGAAGGAAAGACATCCCTGATCAGTATCAGTAAGAAACTAAGGTCCCTCATAAAATCCTCCAAGGCTAACTTCGAAAGAAAAATAGCCAAGGATTCAAAAGATAACCACAAAGCCTTCTTTAGCTATGTCAAGAATCTAAGTGGAAACTCACAGATATGCTCTGAGCTAGTGCAAAATAGAGCAAAATATACTGAACCTACTGATATTGCCAACATCCTGGCAGATAGATTCAGTGCAAACTTCACACCCCTCTCACCCCCAAAAGGGCCCACAACAATACCGGAAAAGTGTACTGTCCTGGAAATCACAGACGCACAGGTGAAAACAGCCCTTTCAAAAGCCAAAAGCACAGCATCAGTGGGGCTAGATGGTGTCCCAGGCTGCATCTTGCACGAACTGCAGAACGAACTAACCCCCCACCTAAACACACTGTTTAACCTCAGTCTCTCCACAGGCTATGTGCCCATACAATGGCCTACAGCAACAGTTATTCTGCTCCACAAAGGAGGGGCCACAACTGACCCTGGTAACTATCGCCCCATAAGCCTGACTAGCCTGGTCTGCAAGGCTATAGAGCGCATCATCTTGGAACTCATTAACAAAGACATTGAGAACCTCCAAACACTTGACCCAACCCTGTTCAGCTTTGTTAAGGGCAGATCATGCCTACTAAACCTGGTTGAATTCTTTGAGAGAGTCACCAAGGCCATAGATGAGGGGAAGGCAGTTCACACAGCCTACCTTGACCTCGCCAAGGCTTTTGACACCATTCTCCACTCAGGAATTATAGAAAAACTCACCAGCCTGAATATAAACCCCTACGTCATGAGATGGGTTGCCAACTGGCTTACAGACAGAACTCACACGGTAAAAATAGTGGGCTCCAGGTCCGACTCTAAACCTGTCACAAGTGGTGTCCCACAAGGCTCAGTCCTGGGACCACTACTGTTTGGCATATACTTCTCAGAAGTACAGGCAAACACAGGAGGACTATGGCTAACCAAGTTCGCCGATGACTGCAAACTGGGAGCCATAATTGACTCTCTGGCTGACACAGACATTCTCCAAAAGGGCCTTACTGAGACGAACACCTGGTGTCAAAGTCATGGTCTCAAGCTAAATGCCACAAAATGCATAGTCATCCCAACTGGGGAAAAACAAAACACCCATGAATTACCATATAGGTGGCAGCCCCATTAATACAGAAGAGGTAATAAGAGATCTGGGTACACAGGTAGATACTAATCTCTCCTTTGACAATCATATTGCCAAAGTAGTTAGGAAATCCTTCTATGTTGCCCATCTAATTACTAAAGAGTTCGCATCTAAAAATAAAGAGGTTATAGTGCCTCTCTACTCTCTACTCGTCACTCATCAGACCCATCATAGAGCACAATGTCCCATTTGGGATGTACCTCACAAGACACTTCCAACAGCTGGAAAGACCAAAAAGTACCTCACCTAGAGGATTACTGGCCTCAAACATATGTCCTATGCAGTCTGACTGGAAAAACTCCAGCTGTACTCAGTCGCATATCACTTACTCAGAGGTGATCTCTGCCTGACTTACAAAGTCATGTCCAATTCAGACTTGATGGATATGCTCCAACTAAAGAAACCCAAGTCACTGCGAGCCACTCGCTCTAGTGAGCTAAACCTCACCACAACAATGAATAGAACATGCTGGGGGGATAGATTCCTGTCACAGAGACTCCCCATGCTTTGGGACAAAATTCCTAACTACATTAGACAGAGACCTTCACTAACACTCTTCAAGAGAAACCTTGACGAGTGGATGGGTAACAGAAAATACACCCCTGGGATCACTTCATTGGCGCTTCTTGACAGAGGCTCAGTTAATTAATCAATGGGGTGGCGAAAGCTGACACACTCTGGCTAGGCTTATAAATGCCCTCGGGCAAATAGCCTAGTAGTTACCTATGAACCTATGAACCTATGTATTGTCTCCATGGTAACTAGTGATGACCCCATCCTAAGTGTCATTAACACACTAACCAAAGATTAAAAAAATACTTCAGAAGTACACTACAAAGCTATATCTGTAAATTGTACAACTATATAAATGCCGTACCACAGGCAGTTCCAGGGGAAATCATGTGTTAGCACAGTGTCCATTGTTTCCCTATCCCACATTATTAGTACTCGCTGTTAAGGCATGATGATATTCTTAGAGCCTAGTGTTCTCCCTGTCCCATGTTTTGTTGAGGTACCATTGTGGCACATTGTTACAGATGTATCCCTGGTGTCACATGTTCCCTCAATCCACATCTTGAGAGTTATCCCTGATATCTAGTAGTCTCACAATCCACATCATGACAGTTGTTCCTGGTGTCTATTTCCCTCCTGCATTGTTACAGGATTTGCTCATTAGTCAAGGGGAGTGTGGAGACATGACAGCCCCTAACCCCCCCACATACACACAGCTCCCTCCCCACCTGATCACACTCACAGACACATTCACCCATTTCACCCATTTGAAACACACACACACACACACACACACACACACACACACACACACACACACACACACACACACACACACACACACACACACACACACACACACACACACACACACACACACACACACACACACACACACACACACACACAGATACACATACAAACACACACCAACACTACCCCCTGTACTTTGACTTCCCAGACAGACATACACTCCCACATACACATGCACACACACACACAGTACTATCACTACCTGTCTGTTAAACTCCTCAGTTCTTACCTTTACTGTGATGAATGAACACAAGTTTCTGGTCATGTTCATTACCATGAGCACCCAGGAGCAGTCATGCTAAATTACACAGGCAAGCAGTTCTCTGACTTGCACATATGCATAAATACCCTTCCGCAGGAGGTTCCAGGGGAGAGCATATGTTAGCATATGTCTCTTTCCTGCAATGCACCATTAGTATCTAAGACAGCAGTGCAGACAGCTCACTGTGGTGTCATATGCCTTCATGCAAAAGCACTGTGGTAGGAGAGTCTCTGAATACGGGAAGGTGACTGCAAGATGTTTACCCTGTGTACACCTTACAGTGCCCTTTCTGTGTCTTCTAGTGCAATCTTACCAACAATTAGTTAAATTAACCAATCTAATTTCATACACACACACACACACACACACACACACACACACACACACACACACACACACACACACACACACACACACACACACACACACACACACACACACACACACATACACATACACACACCTACATGTATGCATATTTGTATTTATATAAATTTCATATATTATTCCAAATGGAAGTAGTGTCATTTATGTTTCAAATTTTTGTTTCTATTCTGTGTTTTGCCTCAGTCCATATATTAAGTTAAAATTCTTTCAAATAAATTATATTCTACAAAAATATAAAACACTCTTTTCCAGTAAAGAATGCTTAGATTCTCTTGTGAATAGATATATTTATGCTTTTAATGGAATTAGCCCGAAACATACATTTTTTTGAATATTGTCACTCTGGCAGCATCTTCAGCAAATTTTGTATACTCTACTGAAAATCATCAATAGTTTATTGCACATTCTAGTTCCATTGTCACTATCTGTAAAAAAAAGCACTAAAAGATTTGTATTTGTTGTAATTTCCAAAAAGTAACAGTAAATGTCATGTACTGTACTTACTACATCAAAACATCTCAGCCCAAATGAAATAAGTCATATGTATCTAAACTACATTATAAAGGAAAAAGTAAAATAAACTAAAATGTGAAACAAAACATGGACATCTCCTGTCACTTCAATGCAAAAATAAAAATAACATGTACTATACAAACAAAATATATAAATATGCAACCCCTGGCAGTAAATCAACACACACCTAAGTTTATTAATAATAAAAGAAAGAGAAAACATTACATAAATTCAAAACTAAATGAAACACAATACAATTAGTCAATCAGAAAATGGCATTACTGGCAAAATAAACCCAATTTTAAATATATAAATAAGATAATAAACATGACTAAATAATACAACTCACAAATGCTAACATAAATCTCACTGCACTAATTAGCCACATCCCAAAAACTTAACTCCCACTACTAAACAAAGATTAAAAAGTATTTTAGAAGTACACTGCAAACCTTTACGTGAGAAACTCTGTTCATAAAATGTAAGGAATGGCCATCACGATTTCCATACTAAAGAATCATAAGAGTGAATCAAAACAATGAGGCAGTTCAAACAAGTCCAGTAAACTGAATCCAAAAGTTTTTATTGAAAAACTTTAGCGCTTTCCAGTTACTATACCGCTTCTTCAGATGTTAAAATCCTTGTAATGCAGAACCAGTATTAACAGGTCCAACTCAAGCCTACCACCAATCAAAGAAAAACAAACGTCACCAATAAAGGAACAAAGTAACAAGCAACAATACTTAAAGAACAATGCCATCAAAATAAAACCTAAAAGAGCTCATGTTAAAATCAGACAATAAAACTGCATAAAGCATTCATAATATTTGCATATCAGCTTCTCAAATCATTTATATAAATGCCTTGCTTTAACAATAGGTCTCAATGATGCTTTATCATTTTATTTTTATTTTATTTTATTTATTTATTTATTTATTTGTCCTTTGTTAACCAGGTTAGTCCATCTGTGCCAATGACCCGTTTTCAGTGCGACCCAAGGAGAAAAGCTCCACATGAAAGGAAGAATACAATAATTTTACAATACTAGAAATATAAACACCATATAATGGCAGCCATACATGCAATATTCACATCAACAGATAGAAGGATGGAGAAAATTCAGAAGATAGTGTGCAAAAGTTTTATACAGAAGATACAAAAGATATTATTTTTTTTTTTGTATTAACATATCAAATAAAACAGAAAATATACATGACTAGAACTTGTACTTGCACAGATAGGGGAAGAAAACAGTATTGGCAGTGGGATAGAAATAGACAGAGAGGGAATGCATGAAAGAGTCTTAAATATAGAGAAGTGAGAGAGGTAGAAGAGATGCAAGAAAAATATTTTGGATGGAAAAAGAAAGTGAATAAAAAGCATACAACTGTTTATCAGTATGAGAGAGGATGTACGATAATTGCTATATTTTCTTAAGACAGAGAAATAAGAATGTAGCAGTTTTGTAGAGTAACAGAGGTTGTACATTATTTAACTATTCTTTAGGAAGCATGGCATGTTAAGGACATAATGAGGGAGTATGAGTTAGGTAGGGTGGTGGCAAGAGCAGGAAGGTGTAGAAGCAAGGTAGTATTTTAGTTCTTTTTTGAAGAGCGAGGTGGATTTGATAGAACGTATATTACTGGGAAGTTTATTCCAAGTAGGGGATGTTGAGCATTTATAGAGCAATCTGCCTATCAATTTGTTTGGTTTGTCAGTGCTGAGTAGGAATGTTTCTGAGCTTTGCTGAGAATGAGTAGGTATATAGAGAGATATAAGAGCGGACAGGGATGGACAGTTTGTGGGTTGTTAATTAGTGAATGGGCCATTTGTAGCTGAGATTGTTGGAGTAATTGATGGAATTCAAGCCAATGTAGTTGTCTGAGAGCGAGGCAGTGGTGAGATTTGTAGGGGAGGTCACAGGCAAATCTAGCAATTTGGTTGTCAGTTTGTTCAAGTTTAGCTACAAGGTTGGTTTGGAGGTGGGTAAATATAGGGGATGAGTACAGTAGGCAGGAGTGGAGGTAGGCTTGGGCAGATGTCCTTGAGGTACTGGATAGGTCTTTTTTGTTTCTGTACAGTAGACCAAGTTTTTGATTTTTTTATGCAATATTGGATGTTAAAGTCAAATTTTAGTTGATTGTTTAGTGTATTACCTAGGAGATTGGTGTGGGAGTTGGTCTGTATGACTGTGTTGTCTAGGGAAGTGATACAGAAGGAGGCACTAAGCTTGTACATAGTTCTAGGAAGGAAAATACGTAATTTAGTTTTTAGGGATAAGGATGAGTTGGTTTTCAATCAGCCAGTATTCAATGGTGTTGAAAGAACTCTGACTGCAGCTGTGGAGGTCATTGAGGTTATCAGAGCAGGTAACAAGAGTAGAATCATCTGCATACTGAATCAGAGAAGATGTGCAGCAGGCAGAGAGTAGATTGTTTGAAAAGATGTTAAAGAGTAGGGGCCCTAAGATGGATCCTTGAGGGACTCCAGTTTGGACATATAGGAAAGGAAGTCTGCCATCTAACTGATTGTAGTCTGTTGTTAAGATATCAAGAAAACCAGAGAATAGCGCAGGAGGATAGGTTGAGATTTTATAGTTTAGATAGGAACTTAGGGTGGTAGATGGTGTCAAATGCCTTGGAAAGGTCTAGAAAAAGGCACAATACCAGTTTATTGTTGTCTCTAGCCTTTGCAACAAACTGGATGAAGGATAGAAGGGCTGTGGAGGTGCTGTGATGAGGCATGAAGCCATGTTGAGAGGGGGTCAAGAAGTTTTCCTGGAGTAGGTATTTTATAAGTTGTCTATGAATACATTTCTCTGGCATTTTTGAGAGAGGTTAGAGGATAGCAATGAGTCGAAAGTTGGAGAGAACTGTGGAGTTACCAACTTTGTGAAGAAGAATGGTATCAAAAAGATTTCCAGATGTCAGGGACAGTGGATTCTTTGATAGAGTGATTTATTAAGGATAGAGATGGGATAAGCAATAGTTTTAGCTACAAGTTTGAGGAATTGTAGTGGTAGGTTGTCAAAGGAGGGGGAACAAGGTCTGAGTTTCAGTAGGAGGGATTTTATGTTGGCAGTGGAGATGGGTTTTAGGGAAAAGGCAGAGGGGAGGCAAGTGCTGGAAGTTGGATGGGATTGTGTTTGGTTTTGGACAGGGAGGGTTAGTTTACAGATGGACTCTGTGAAGTGAGTGTTAAGTAAAGTGGTGGTTTCAAGAGGTGTTTTATTGGGGAAAGAGTTTGGAGTAGTTGTCTTCCCTGGGTGAATAATCTTGTTCATGGTGTGCCAACATTTTTTAGAGTTTGAGTGGTGGGTGGACTGGGCTTCCAGACAGATTTTTTTCTTGTCCTGAATAATGTGTTTTTTGGTGAGGTTTCTTAGTTCTTTGTGTATAAGGAGAGAGGAGGATTTTGACTTTGACCATTGCTTCCAAGTACTGTCCCTAAGTCTCATTGTGGAGACAGTGTCTTTGGTGAGCCGGGAAGCAGGATTTGCTTTGACTCTGATTTTTCTAACAGGTGCTAGGGTGTTTAGTTTGCTGAGGGAAGTTTTGTTGATCTCAAGAGCAGCATCATTTAGGGGAAGGTCAAAGAGGAGTGACCAATTTACTAGGGAAAGTAGGTTGTTAAAGGTTTCCACATTAAAGCTAGCTAGGTTATAGCAATCCCTGTAGAGGTGGGTTTTGGTGGCATGGGAGGGCAGCCATTGTATAAAGATAGGGAGGTGGTCACTCATTGCATCGGGTATAGTGGTAGGATTTTGGCTCAGATTAGGGTAGATGTTAGTATCCAGTCAAGGGTTGAGGAAGTATTTTTGTTAATATGGGTGGGGGTTGTAATAACTTGACTGAAACTGTAGAGGTTGATATTAAGAGTAGGAGAATTTAGTGACATTTTATTCCAATCAATGTTGACTTTTCCCAATAGGATTGTCTCATAGGGCAAATGTTGGGAGATCCAGGATATAATGGATTCTAAGATAGGTATATTGTTTCCAGGAGAAATGTAAATGGCAGCAATAGCAAACTTTTTTGTGTGGGTTAAGATGGCAGATGAGAATGATAAGCTCGGCAGGGTGAAAGTCAGAGATGGAGAAGGACAGGGGGGAGAGTTTAAGTATCACTGAGTACAGGATAGTAACACCTCTTCCTTTTTTGGAATGTCTGTCTTGACAGAAGATATTATAGCCAAGGGGAAGGATTTTGAAATTTGAGATATGAGGTTTGAGCCAAGTTTCGGAGAGTGTTAGGATGTGAGGAGAATGGTGGGCTATCCAGGCATGTAACTCAGTAATTTCATTGGTTAGACTTTGAAGGTTGATAGAGTAGACAGAGATGTGTTTTGTTGGAAAGGAGTGTGTTGATTTATAATAGGTGAATTAGTGGCAGATGGGATAGGGGTAGGATATGGGCCAGGAATGGGGTGGATGTCTTCATCTAGTAGGAGGGTTGAAAATGGAAGATTTGGTTTAGTGTAATATAAATAGTGGTTGGGGGGTTCATAACTTACATTTGGGGTAGATAGAGGATGGCTGAAATGTTTTATTTTATAAAACTGAGTGCGAGAGGTGTTATAGAGTGAGTAGGAAGGGCAGGGTAATATTGTAAGATGGAGTATTGTGTGAAAGAGTGGGAGATGGTGGCAAATAGAATAGTATGATAAGAGGATAAAAGTGAGAGGATAAGGAGAAAGGGATAGAAGGAAGTTCACTAACATGTTATAATATTATATGGGTGAGACGGGTAAAGAGAGAGACCAGTGATAACAGAGGGGCATTGGAGTAAGGTGTTAAGATAGTTAGTGGGCAGGAGTAGGTAGTAAGAGTGAGAGGGAAATTGAAATATGGAAAGTATAGCCAGAAGTGGGGCAGGAAAGGAAAGTAAATAGGAGTCTGGGAGTGCTGTACAAGTGGGTAGAGTGAAGTAGCATTATACAGAGACAGCAAGGAAGATGGAGGGATTAGAGTGTGGGTGGAGTGAAGTAGTATTTTACAGAAAGAGCAAGGAAGAGGGAGAGATTAAGTGTGGGTTGGGATAGGCTGTTATTGGTTAATTGGTGGTGTGAGTTGGGATAGGCTGCTATTGGTTAATCAGTGGTGGGAATAGGTCTATTACAGGGTGTGTAAGGATAAATGTGAATCTAGGGGTGGGTGGGAATGGGAGTAGGGCAGAGGACTGGAGTGAGCCTGAGCCTAGTGAGGGTGAATGGAGTGGGCTGGCCCAAGTCATGTATTGTGCTGGGAAGAAAAATCAGTCAATCAGTTAAGTGTGTAGAAGATGGTAGTGAGTGAGGTAGAGGACTGGGCAAGGTAAGCGTACATTATTAGAGGCAGAGGAAAGGGTAACACTGGATAAGATCTTAAGGGTGGAAATGTAGGTAATATACACTATAGGAAGCTGAAAGTAGAAAATAAAGTATATATATATATATATATATATATATATATATATATACATACATATATATATATATATATATATATATATATATATATATATATATATTTTAGTTAAAGGCTGTATAGTATATAATAGAATAATGCTGTCTGATTGTAGGGTGTTGTAGGTTGGAGTCTAAAAGTATGTGAGTGCGAGTGAGCTCGTTAGCAGGGGAGGTGCAAGTAAGAGAAGGGGTCTGAGACTATCTGTGGAGAGAGGGGTAGGGGCTAGCAGAGGAAGGGCGTGGAGTAATTAGGCTGACAGATGGGGTGATACAGCATCCTGAGCAGGGTTATCTCAAAGGGGACAGGGTCACTGACTGAAAATAAGATGTGGGAAAAGGGCTAGAGTACAGTCTGGTGATGTACAGGGAGTCATTGCAAAAAAATAAAATCATTAATTCCCTTTCCTGTGTCTGCCTTTAACCTAATAATCCACCTGGCTTCAGAAACCTCAGTCATATTTTCTAAGTCCCCCCCACGTTCATTGAATGTAATTTTCTCCATGACCAGGAACCTAAAGCTATGTCTCTGATCAAACATATGTATATGTTTAGCTAGTGCATTCATAGTACAGCCAGTCCTTATATTATAAATATGCTCCCTTATTCTATCTTTAAATTGTCTATTTGTTTTCCCTGCATAAAAAGATGAACATGTACAAACAGCTAAGTAAACTACATCAGGGTATTACAATTTGCCCTGACATTGAATGTTAAAAACCTTCCTTATATCAGGGTGTTCAAACAAACCAGATGAATCAATGAAAACATAAAATGTATATCTTTAACACGGGAGCATAATTAATAGAGTAACAAGCTCTAAATCATTTATCCTCTTCCCAGGATAGCACAACATACATTTAAGGGACATTTTATTCTTAAAAGAAAAACTAGGTGCATCTCCTACTATTCTCTTGATGTTTGGGTCACTGGTTAGAACAGGCCAATATTTCTTTATAACTTCAGTTATAAAATCAACATTACTGCTGACGTACATAGGAACCTGTACAAAACCTTTTTCAGGTGTAACGAAACCCTCAGTTAGACCAGCATCATGGGAAAAATATGGCTTACCTAATGTACATCTAAAACTATAAACTTCAGACTCTACAGTTTCTATGTCTTGATCACTATAGCCTCTCTCTTTTAATGTATCCTTCAAATCACTCAAGTCACCTTCAAACTTATTGTCATCAGGATTTAATCTGGACATCCTTAAATCTTGTCCTTTTACTATATTCTTAAAAATATGCCCTGGGTGCATGCTTCTTCTGTATAGCAAATTATTCCTATGACAGTCCTTCCTATGAATAGTTGCTCAAAAAACTCCATCAAACTTCCTATACATCTTCACATCCCTAAAGTTCATCTCATTAAGTGGCACATTCATGTCAAATTTGAGGAAATAGGTACTCGTATTGAGATTGTCAAGGAACAGTGCTAAATCTTCTTCAGACCCATCCCATAACAAGAACAAATCATCCATGAAACAGCTATAAAAAACAACTTGTCTCCAGTTTAAAGATTCCAAAAATGTATCACATTCCCATTTTGCCATTACTATATTTGCATAACTATTTGCAGTGGGTGTGCCCGTGGCTACACCCTCCCTCTGCAAATATAACTGTTGGTTAATTAAGAGCATACAGATAATCCACAAATGCCATGAAAGGACAGCACACAGGAAAAAAGTTGTCCTCAGTGTTAACGTCGAAAAAACACCAGCTTTTTGTGTGATTTGATTGGTTGTAGCTAATGTCTGTGTCTTAATGTACTTTTTACATACTTAATTAGTGTATTTAAACTGGAATTTGTTTTTATGGAATTATCTGATGAAGTTCCCTAATTTTATTGGAATGAAAGCACTTATACTTTGGGATTTTGTTTATTGGATTTTAATATTAAAGGTGGTGATTTTTCAATGTTAACGCTGAAGACAACTTTTTTCCTGTGTGCAGTTCTTTCATGGTATTTGTAGATTATCTGTTTGTTTCCTGGCTTGGTTTGTGGATTTGCAGTTAAAAAAGAACATGTTGTTTTCAAAAATTATTTCCATCAGTAAACAAACTAAATCAACAGAAGTATGTCTAAGTGTATTATGTTCTAATAAATACTTTCTAATCATATCTATCCCAACCTCAATGGATATCATAGTAAACAATGAGTGGACCTCCAGGGTTACCAAAAGCAGGGTATCTTGATTCCCTACCCTCCCTTGCAGAAATCTATATAAATTATTCAGAAAGTGCTTTGAATATCAGTATTCTTATTTATTAAAGGTCGCAGAAGCCTCTCAACATACACTGGCAGAAGCTCCATGCACCAGCCTCGACCCAAAACTATAGGTCTAAAGGGTGGATGGAAAGGGTCTTTATGAATTTTCGGAAGACCATGTATAACAGGAACTATAGGAGCATTTACAATATAATACTGAAACAAATCATTACGAATGTCTCTACACAATACAAGGTATTATAAATTCTGGATATCATTCTCTAAATTTCAGATCTCTCAATTTTTCTATAAACATTTTCATCATTCAACATACTAACCATAGAATCAAAATAAAATTGATGATCCATTACAACTACTGGACCTCCCTTATCAGCAGGTCTAATTACATTTTTTTCATCCCCTTGTAACTACTTTAAAGCTCTCCATCCATCAACATTCAAATTCATTTTTTTCTTACTCTTCTTACTCAATACTGCATGAAAATCAGTCTCACATAATTTGCAGAAGGTCACTAAATCTGGATGATTCACAGGAAGGAAAGTGCTAGGTTTCTTAAAACTGTTAGTGGCATTGCTTACATTGGACTCTAAAAATCATTCTCAATATGGTATTTCTAATGAACATTTTAAGTCAGTAATAGCATCAGTTATCTCCACTTCTTGAGTGGGTATAAATGATAGCCGTTTTCCTAACAAAGAACACTCACTATGTGCGAGTTGTCTGAAAGAAATGTCCCAAACTAATGAATTACCTTGCTCTGCCACATTTTCTTCAATGCCCATTGTTCTTTCCATTCCTGCAGCATCTTTCATTTCACTCTCCTGCTTTGTGATTCCTCTCCCAGCAGTTGTCAATCTTGATTTCTGTTCTTGGCCAAAGGTATAGGAAAAACCTGAAAAACAGGCTCATTAACCAAGGACTCCCTTAGTTCACCTTCAATGCCTTCAGGAAGACAAGATTGCTTAGCCGTTTCCTTGTTAATCTGTGATTGGATTACAGTGACCTCTGTCATTGGTGATGCAGTAGTCTTCTTCCTAGGTCCAATGTCTGTATGGGGGGATGCACATGCATCATTGTTTATCGTAACATTGTCCGATGTTTGTAGGTAACTAATGCTGGAGACCTTAGTCATATTATTCAAATTAGTAGCAACCAGAGGACTTTCAGGAATCTTACTCAAATCAGGAGCAGATAAAGAAACTGAATCAAGCCCCCAGTTGTTAGTTTTAGGTCAAACAAACACATCCTTCTGTAAAGTTAGTTCTGTCCCTTTCCAGTTTTCTATATTTAATGCAGAGCAGTCTCCTTTCAAAAATAGTAGCGGACTCAATCAGTGCACTCATCCTTTCAACAACCATGCTTGGAGGGAACAACTCAAACATTTTATGCTGTGCTGTGGCAGTTCTGCCCCAAATCAGTGTTTCTTCTAGCACTGAGAACTCAGCTAATAAGTGTAAGTAGTTAAAACTCAGTTCAAGATTTAATGTCTGCCATCTGGCTAACAGTTGAGGGTGATATAGTTGAGCCTGTAGACACTTTAATTTATATATATCATTTTCAATAACATGCACATAATTCAAGATTTATAGTTATTAGACAATGTGCATGAAAATTGATTCAAAACAGCAGTTCAAACAAAAAACAGGAAAACATGAATAAATGGAATATGTGGAGTATGGAACTCAATTCATGATTTTCATCAGTTACATAATCCTACATCATACCATTATATATATATATATATCTATATATATATATATATATATATATATGTATGTATGCATATATATATATATATATATATATATATATATATATATATAGTATGCATATATATATATATATATATATATATATATATATATATATATATATATATATATATATATATATATATATTGATTCTTTATAAGCTCGAAATTCTGAAATCTCGAATTTCGGAAAATCCAAATATCCAAAACTACAAAACCGTGAAAGCCTAAATCCCAAAACCACAAAACCGTGAAATTCAAACTCCCAACACTTTCAAACACCAATACACAACTAAACAAGCACACAGACCAACCCTACATTCCTCTCATACACACACATCACAGTAACAACACACGGGGTTGTGTTCTTTATATATATATATATATATATATATATATATATATATATATATATATATATATATATATATATATATAAAAAATACAGTTTAAGCATGTAGTTGACTTAACCTTCCATTAAAAATGATTCAAGGCAATCAGATTGATTCCTGCTACTCTAAATATATAGCAAAAATAAATAAATAAATAAATATAAAAAACTAATCATAAAAAAATATATTTTACATGGAGTCAATCTTGCCTGCATCCCCACATGCACTCCTAATACACCAGCGTCTCTAAATACACTAGTTCTGAGATCATAAATCAGTTGGGATAAACTGAACGTTTCTCATTCCCACTAGCCATGACAGTATATTTAATGATACTGCAAAACCAAACAACAAAATCAAAAATCAATGTTTTTGCAAGCAGACAAGCCCTGTTTTACTCTACATACCCTTGCAACTCCAAATTTAGTTCAAGTTCCCACAATAATGGAAATAGAGCAAGAATTCGTTATCCATACTACCTTACATTCTGACCACATCTGTAAATATCTCAACAAGCATATATCTAAGTGGGACTTTAACAAACTGTTCCACAGTAAACATAGTTTGACTAATGTGTTCTTTGATATAAGGAGGATATCCAAATTGTGGCATATTAATGCACCAAAGTCAAAAGTCCATGAGCTCATTAAATAAACACAGTTTGATTGCAAAACAAAACCGAAGTCATTGGTGTCAACTCTTCTCACACAAGTGCACCAAAGAAAATTAACTTTCTGCAGTGATAAAGAAAATCATACAAAATGGCTTCCTTTTCTTTCAAGGTTCCAGAGTCCCATGAATACAGAGATGTCTCTTCCACAAAGACCAGTAACTCCCTTCAAGGACAGGATTTAATGTCCACTGCACATAGGCGCTTCCAGGTAAAGTCTAATCTGTCTGGATTGCTTTGTAGAATGATATCTAGGTTTCACCAGGTATAATCTGCAGCATTTCATCTTACTCCATCACAGAACCATTGCTGTAGGTGCACAATACCCTCTGCTAAAGGCTACTTTCTCTTCTTCTGTTGCTATGCCTCTTAATTATATAACTGGGTTATTGAAGATCCGATGCCTGAACCATACAGGAATCCTCTGTAATACGGAATTGTACCTGATTATTTAAAGCAATAGTTCTGCTCACAGCATGTACTCACAAAGCAACATTTCTATTTGCAGCAAATGTTCACAGTATTTACATAATTTTGTGACACTCTTTTGGTGGTGTCTTCCAGATTATGTGAAATTCTCTCCTGGCTTGAAATCATGTCAATCAATTCAAGCACAGTAAATGGGTCGTGAGCCTTGGGGTAGTTTGAGCTTGGCCTGTGCTTCATCATGAACTTAAAATGCTGCAATGAAAGTTACAATCTAAATAATGTTTGTTTTCCGATTCTGCTGTCTATTCAACTATAACAGCACGGCATGATCAGTGGCAAGTGCAAATTCTCAATCAAGAATGCAGTACTTTAGTGAAAATAGTGCCCACTTTCTACTTTACTCTACTCAGGTGTTCTCCCAAGATACAAATGGAATGTTTCTCCTCATCAAAGGTCAATGATAGCACTACCTTTGGGCCTACCCATGATGCTTCAGTATATACTATAAAAGGTCTCCTGAAATCTGGGTAGACTAAGGCAGGCTCTAAACTTAGTATTCTCTTCATCTGGCTTGAAGCATTGACAGTTAACCCAGCGTACCTCTGATAGTGTAGTACAGCTTGGATCTTAGCTAAATCAGAGACCCCATCTCCTAAATGTATAATAACAACATCTAGGTTAGAAGCAGCATACCCCACATTTTGCTTTAGAATACTGACCATAAGTCTCTGAATGGTCAAAGAGGCAGAATGTGGCCAAAAAGGAAGGATGGTATACTGGAAGAAGGCCTCTGAAATTGAAAAGGTTGTCTTTTCTCCTTTGGCATTAGCTGGTAGAAAGATCTGCCAGTATCGCTTTGTTAGAACTAAGGTGATGCAATACATTGACTTCATTATTTCTGCAACATCATTGCCCATGTGCACTGAGTAGAAAGTTGTTTGGCTTAACTAAAAATGAATACCAAACCTGATTGTTCCATTATACTTTGTGACTGCAATATGGGGCTGTTTTACCCATTTCATATCTGAAGCATATTTTCTATTTCCCTTTGCACAGCTTTTCTCTGCAGCTCTGGCATACTGTAAGGTTTAAGTTAATATTTCCCCCCTTGGATACTCTATTTTAGGTTGAATAAGTTGTTTTTCTGCCAGCTATCTTGAAAACACTTTTTATTATTTGTTAACAGAAGCACCCTTATTTTTTGTTTCTCAGGCTTAGATTATGTGTTATCTACCTGTAACTCAGTTTTCTTTGTATGTCAAACCTATTTGTTTTTGTCATTAAGCTAATTACAGAAGTTTATGCTTCATTCCATACTTTCAGTTCATTGATATGGCATATCTGTTCGGCTGTTCTGTTAACAGTAGGATTTTACATAATTTATTATATTTTTTTATTTCAAATGGACCATGTTACTTAGCAAGAACTTTGTTTTCCATAGAGGTGATCAAAATTAGCACCTGGTCTCCAGAATGAATCCTCTGGTCCTTGCATTTCTATTACATAGCCCTTGTTGTATGGTCTGGGCTCTTTACATGTGTTCCCTTGCAACAGGCATTACTACTTTCAGTTTATTTTATTAATTAGTATAGTGTTCTGTGCCAGTTTCAAATGAGGATTTCTCTTCTTCCCACGTTTCTCTAGTAGTAAATGTCCAAGAGTGCCTATTGTATCATACCTCAAAAGAGCTGAACTGTGTAGCTGTATACTGTATTTCTCAAATAACAGAAAGGCAATGGTATTAAATTGCCCCCATTTTAGCCATCTTCCCTAATTAGTTTTCTCTGCATTAATTTTTAATGTTCAGTTAAAATGTTCCATTAACCCATCAAGAGAGAGTGTACTAATGTTTGTACTGCTTGACCTTAGAGAAATGTCCCATTTGGTGCATTATTCATTGATATAAAGAGAACACCTTAGTCAGTCAGTATTTCTTTAGGTATTCCTACTCCGGAAAATAACACAATCCTTTGGTAAAGATTTAGCATTAGCATTACACAGGAGAATAGTCTTGGTGTACACTATTGCATAGAAAATGACCAAGATGGCTAGATTTATCAGTGGCCTAAAAATGTACATAGCACCTTGTTCAAATAGCACCTCTGTGATAGACATTGTAGTCACAAAACTTTTAAAGCCTGGGAAAAGGATATGTCTTCTGGTGTTCTGTGCATCAAGCACAAAATTCTCCATTTCTTTCGTTATTCATGGCCATTGAAATCTTGCCAAGATCCTTACTTCAGGCTTGTCCACTCTTGAGTAACCCTCCCCAGTACATGACAAGGTATAAATTACATTGCTAGGGTTCTGAAAATTTTTGTTACCAGAGGTTGTTGTACTCTGTTTTTACTTACTTTGTATAATATATAATTCTGTAATTCAAAGTACAGGTAGAAAGTGGGAACATCATAGTCAACCCCCATCCTAGCTAAACTTTTATTTTGCTCAGCTTAAAGTGTTATTTTTCCATTCTGCCTTTTTTAAAATTTATCTGGCTTATTTGGGAGGTCAGCCAGATCTGGAGCTCCTTGGGGTCAACCTATCATGAATAAGAAGGCACTGCTTCTACCAAAACAGGAAGCTTATGCCTATATTCTTTGTTATAAGTTGCTATCTTTATTTATTTTCCTCTGTAAACCCTGTTTAGGGTTAGCTTATTTCTCCGTATATACTATTCCCTTCATTTTCTTTTATTCGATCACTTTTCCTTTTCCTTGGTGTAATTAAGCACTGCCCTCTCATTTTCTTTCTCCTCAAGTTCACTCTGCCTCTGCAAAGGGTATTTCAGAAAAAAAATGTATCTTCAGTTTTCAATTGTTCTTATTAATGTACACTTGTTGCCTAGAATCTTCATTTACATGAGTTTTCTCTTTTACACTGCTATACTTGGATTGAGAACTATGAGAGGTGCTGTTTCCTCCTCTGTTACTATACTAGTTACGTTTTTCTTATTGATAAGCTTCTCTTCCTTAATACTCAACCAGTGCTTAAAATTTTCCATTTTGGAACTTTCTGTTTAGCTTGATATAAAATTTCTAATTCTGCTCAGATTGTAGATATTCCTCACTTCCTAACTTAATTTCTTTTTATACACACTATCACTGAGTGATTTTTTCCCCCCGGTCATGTCTTCTTCCCATTTTATAACGCATTCATACTTCATACTGAAACATTCATTATTTAATGGTTTTCCTTCAAATGGATCGATTCCCTGTAGCCTGTTCTGCCATAGGTTTGGGTTTTCATATCTCAGCAAATGTCCTTTTGAATTGTACAAGTTCTTCTGTCTGTAACTTTTGTCAGTTTTGATACCTTTGTGATGTTTTATGGGTTTCCTTGCTCTATAGCTGAAATGCTCTCTTGAATGTGTCTGAAAGTTGCCCTTCCATTTTCCAGGATATGCATAGGTATATCTCTAGACTGCTTAATTTGATTGCTCCCTTTCCTCCACTGACAAGGTAGCACATCTAAAAGAGTACTTTCTTTCCATTCCCACCATAGGTCCTTATTGTCAGAAAAATATTTCTGTATTATCGTATCATATTATATGTCAAATTGACAGCAATAACAACAGGATGGAATATTTCCCAAATATAGTTTGAATTTCTGTTTAACTGACATGATACTGCATCCTGTGTCTGTGAATATGGACTTCTTCAAATGTTTTTCTTATTTTTTTAACTAAGGGCATTCTTTTTACAAGTATACTTTTCGTTTATAAGTGTAAGCATACTGCTCAAATCAAATAGTTCCTATACATCCCAGAAATGTGGAAGAAATAGCAAAAGTCCAGATAAAACTCCACAGATTTATTACAGACAGTTAAGCGGCTAGTAAGGCTTGCTAGAATGGTTTCAGGTGATTCTGTATTTTTGGTGGAGTGTGATAAATTGTTGGAGATGTTTATCAAACAGGCCTATCCAACTGAATTTTTATTGGAGATTAAGAATGAAGCAGTGGAGAAAAGGCACAGGGGGTTTTATATGCCTTTGCAAACAAAACCTTTTAGAATTTGTGGTGGACCACTCAATGCAATGCACTCCATGGTGAGAGTTGACAAAGGGGTAGATTTTGGTAAACCTTTTCTTTTAACTTTTGCCATTGACACATATAGAATAGTGGACTGTATTTTAGAAAACGGGCTCATTATATCATCTGGCGAACACTTGAGAAGGTTGTTGGGTGACAGGCCGAAAATGGTGTATAGGAAAAACAAATGTTTCAAGAATCTTCTGGAAAGAAAAGCCAGGAATCTGAGTAAGCACAGTAGTAGTTGTATGTTTAAATGTGGGTATTGTAGGCAGTGCAAGTTTATATTAGCGTGGATACCTTTTATATTAAAGGACATACATTTTAAGTTAAAGGGCATTTCAACTGTGAGTCTAATTGGATAGATTATATTGCCTGCTGCGATTGTTGTTCTGCCTTGTATATAGGGAAAACCACCAGAAAACTAAATGAGAGACTTTATGAACATGACCTGGAGGTTAATAAGGTAAAAACGACTAATCCTTGTACAGACATATACATGCTTGCCCTAGTCACATATTTAAATTTACAATTCTACATCAGAAAAAAGAGAACCAAGGGGTTATATTATTAAAGAACACTTGTTGGATAGGGATCTTATTTGGCAGTTGAAATTAAATGCAAGAGCTCCCCCTAGGTTGAATGAAGCTTGCTCTATTATCCCTTTATTAAAGTCAAAAAGTTTATATGTTTAGTAATTTATTTTTTTAGAACAGATATTATTTATATATATATATATATATATATATATATATATATATATATTATTACAGTTATATAAACATACATTTAATATCTAATAAACTAAGCGGTTGTTGTTTTAATATGAATCCATTTTATTATTCAGGCAAATACACATATGTTTTCATGCTGTTTTATGTATTTGTGTTTTGGTTTAAGCATTAGGTTCTATATAGACAATTTTAAGTGTTTTATTATTTTATTAAACTGATTGGTTTATTGGATGTCACATTAACTTGAGATGCATTTAAATGGATCGTGTTTTAATAATGGCAGCTCTGAATAAGTCCCACATGAGGACGAAAGTGGTTAACTGTCTGTAATAAATCTGTGGAGTTTTATCTGGACATCTGCTGTTTCTTTCACATTTCTGGTATGGTTATTAATTGGATTCTTGTTCGGTTTTTTTTTGGACTAAAATACAAATGGATGGTCCAAGGAAACAAACTGTTGTAGATAAAATCCAGAAGGACTTTAATCTAGAAACTTTTTGAAATAAAAACTTGTTTAAAACTATGAGAGTTAAACGCTTACATTCACAAAACACATAAACATCAGATAAACATTGCTGGAAGTACACACAC